>NW_027526295.1:176229381-176402242 GCF_048455015.1 Haemaphysalis longicornis
GAGACTGTTTTGGAGCAGACATGGAGAAATTACTCTAATTATTCCGCTTTTGGATCAGAACGTATCAGGACGACCCTTTTGGCGCGGCTTGGCGCATTGGGCGCAGCAGTTCCACCACTCATGTAAGGCTTTCGCCTCAACAACAAAAAGAAGAGAGAGAGAGAGAGAGAGAGAGAGAGAGAGAGAGAGAGAGAGAGAGAGAGAGAGAGAGAGAGAGAGAGAGAGAGAGAGAGAGAGAGAGAGAGAGAGAGAGAGAGAGAGAGAGAGAGAGAGAGAATCCGCCGACCGCTGCAGAGGCTGCTACCCGCCAGAACGGCGCCGCTGTCTGCTCACATGGTGCCAGCTAGGTGATTCACACAGCTCCTGCCAGTGACTTTGCACGCGTCAGGCATAAAAATTAGGTTCTGCGCATTTTCTTGTCGCGGGCTCAGCTGAGGCGCTGAAAACATTAGAAAAGAACAGCTTCAAAAGAAAGCGATACGAAGGCGGCAAAACTATGAACGTTACCACATGACACTTCCCCGATGGAGAATTTGCGCCCAATTTTTGTTTTTCAAACGTGAGCCGGCAGCCTCTGGTCCGACGTTAGCAAACTGCAGTAGCGACTTGAAGTAGCTTTCAAGGCAAGCACGGTAATATTTTGAACTATAAGTTCCTCAATGGTCCGGAGTTACGCCGTTTCGCCAAATGCATACGTCCTGCAGGCTGAATTAAAATCATCTGGTCCGGTCCCATTCATTGTAAATCTCTCTCTGCTGAAGGCGGCTATGTATTTTACTCCGAGCGTTTTAAAATACCCCCGTAAATAAGACGTTCTTTCAAAAAGCCCCGCATAGGGTTGTTTTTCTTTTTGCAAGAAAGAAGCAGAATGGATTTAAGATTATTGCATTTATACCTTCCTCTCCCAACGTCAAATTATGCTCTGACCAATGCAGTTCAGTTTGGTGATGGAAGAGCTCCTCTAGAGATGCGCTGTAGTTCTGCTACAAACTTTAACTCGGTCTACGCGCTCTCACTAGGTAGCAATAGCATCATTTCAATCCCGCTCCAGAACGCGTAACAACAAGAACAAGTTTAATAATACCGCATCCCCATTGCCCTCAACCATTCGATCTTCCCTCCGGAATGGCGAAAATGTCGAGTAATTTCGCACCACGGCAACTCCCCATTCTCAAAGTGGCAACTGCGTAACCTTTACATTCCCAGACTAGTTCCGTATTTTCTTTTCGCAGAAAATAAAGCGCTGCCCACTGCGAAGCAAGACGGGGGTCACAAATCGACGCGAACAATACAAAGCGTGTATTATCATTCGATCGGACCTCTCCGCTCCACCACCCGCTCCCCTTAGTGGAGCTCTTTCTTTCGTAAATTGCCGGGTTCCCCACACAAAGAGTGACCAATGCGCGCAACAGCAAGGGAAAAGATAAAAAATTAAAATGGCGAGTTTTTTTTTTAATGAGGGCGCCGCCGAATAAATGGGAGGCGGAATCGGGAACGTCAGCGTTGTCGATACAGCACCGCTTACGGAAAGCGAAGTAGCGTGTCGACGGGGCGCGGAGTGCATACGGTTTCCCTTCCGGGGCCAGAACACCCACCGGTCATTAGGGAGGGGAAAATAACAAAGAAGAGGAAGAGAAAGACGCGCGGTGAATGGAGAGAGAAGGAGAAGGCGGGCAAGGGTGGAGATGAAAAGAGCAGCGCCGCCCGTGGCCGTTAAGCTACCGCGCTCAGTTCCTGCGTGCGGCCATAACCGTAAGGAGCACGGTAGCGGGGGCAGCAACAAAAGACGCGGCGGCAGCCAAGAGGCAGCCCTCCTCGACATCGACCACTCGTCGATGAGGCGGCCTGCTTGGGATATACGTATAAACGCCGTGCTTTTCTTTTTTCGCGGATCGGTACCGCGTTCATCAGGTGCACGCACGGCCCATCCCGTGGCAAACCCAGTGCTCCGTCTTGGTCCCCCTCTCCATTTTTCCCATGCCGTTTGAGTACTGGATATGCGGCACGAATGAGAACGTAGCATTAGAGGGACACAATACAACTGCATTTGTAAACAGACCGATGAATACAATAAAACCACTTTCAAGATACCACTCAAATGCTAAGCCGATAATACAACGTCCGTCAGTCAAGTTCCGGTCTTTCCTTCGCGTGCTTGCGTGCGTGCTTGCGTCCGTGCGTGCGTGCGTGCGTGCGTGAAAGCGAGAGAGCGCGACAGAGAGAACGAGAGAGAGAGCGAGAGATACAGCGCGACAGACAGACAGACAGACAGACAGACAGACAGACAGACAGATAGACAGATAGACAGATAGACAGATAGATAGATAGATAGATAGATAGATAGATAGATAGATAGATAGATAGATAGATAGATAGATAGATAGATAGATAGATAGATAGATAGATAGATAGATAGATAGATAGATAGCCAGGATAGGATGTTCGAGCAAACCATGTGTGTTCTTAAAATACCGCAGGCAGTCTCAGGCTATGTCAAAACTTAATAAAGCTTGAGAACACGTAAATTTGGTTGTATTTGTGGTCGACTCTGTGAAAAGGTGTTAGAAGTAGAAACCAAGGTCCTAAAATCCACCGCCGAGAGAAGGCATTTTTCGTGTTTAGATTCTGACAGCCCCTAAGCCTTCGACGTTGTTAATCATGATGTTCTACGGAAAAAAGCTCTCTTTTTTCCTGGGTTTCTATGGTTGTTTTCCCACTTCTCATTACTTATAGGTGCAATATTGTATATAAGCTGCAATAATAAGAAGATTCGGTTTGAGAGTGTTAGATGTCATGTAACATATCGTAAACTACTCTATAAACTGTTTAGCTTTCCGGAGATTAGATATTAAGAACTGGTTATCAGCTTACTTGTCACATCGACTACAATTCCTATAAATTTAGAGACAGTATTCCGACTACCTGCAAAGTACACCTGGTGTACCGCAAGGCAGAGTTGCAGCTCCATTCTGTTTATTTAACAAGATTACAAAGAACGCAGATGCAATTGCGTGGTCATTTCAAGAGAATAACAAAGTTAACAAACATATCAATATTAACGATAGCGTGGGCTGAACAACGCTCTAATAAAGATTTCCAAGTGGTGCCAGGTGGGAAATGTCAATTCCTTTGGTAAAGTTTGACTGCATATAGTGTAACAGAAAGAAAATGACAGCTGCACTGCCCTAATGGATTGAAATAAACGTGCTCAAAAAGGAGTTATTTTGGTGGAACATACACGTGGGACATGCGTAAGGTGTGTCACCCAACGTAGGTTGACAATGCCGCATGGCGGAATGGCCCACCATAGAAGATACCGAGGGAGTGGCTGGCGTGGGGCCTGCGCGGCCGCTCTCGTGGCCGCCTTGTAAATATTGTAAATAAATCACTCATAATTCTTAACCCACGGTTCTACTCTGTTCGCCCAGTGCGGAAAGCATGCTTTGCAATTCGTCCCCCGAGTTACTTAGCAAGCCTGAAAATTAATATGCAGAAAACTAAAGTAATGATCAATAACCTCGGGACAGCACAGCAGTTTGAGATAGGTGGCGAGGCAGTGGAAGTGGTAAGCGAATATATCTACTTAGGCCAAGTTGTGACCCCAGATCCCAACCATGAGGCAGAGATAATTAGAAGGATCAGAATGGGGTGGGGTGCATATGGCAGACATTCTCAGATAATGAATAGCAGCCTACCATTGTCGCTGAAGAAGAAAGTGTATGACAGCTGCATCTTACCGGTACTCACCTACGGGGCAGAAACTTGGAGGCTCACTAAGAGGGTTCAACTTAAATTGAGAACGACTCAGCGGGCAATGGAGCGGAAAATGATAGGTGTAACATTAAGGGACAAGAGGAGAGCGGAGTGGGTCAGGGAGCAAACTGGTGTTAAAGACTTATTAGTACAAATTAAGAAGAAGAAATGGACGTGGGCAGGGCATGTAATGCGAAGGCCAGATAACCGCTGGTCATTAAGGGTAACAGAGTGGATCCCTAGAGAAGGCAAGCGTTGCAGGGGGCGGCAGAAAGTTAGATGGGCAGATGAGATCAAGAAGTTTGCGGGGATAAATTGGTCACAGTTGGCACAGGACCGAGGTAATTGGAGAATAATGGGAGAGGCCTTTGCCCTGCAGTGGGCGTAGATAGGCTGGTGATGATGATGATGATGATGATGATGATGATGAATTCTTAACCATGGTTTGGGTCATCTGTTCTGCCGCCACGTAACAGGTGAAACAAACGCGTTTTACTTGCTACGACTAAGGCCCTCTCCATGCTTTTTTTATCTGAACCACACGCTGAAATTTTCTTCACTGGATGCTAAACTCGTGTAAGCTTGCAGACGCTCGAGTTGTAGACTCTTGAGTCATAGACGCAATTGAGTCATTGAGTTGTAGACTCTTGAAAAATGCCCCCTTCCTCCCAAATTGTCGTAGAGGCGCTGGCTATCACGCCGGAGCAAAACGAATGATACGCTTACAATCGCAAGAATACACGAAAAACTTATGGAGATAAAGCCGCCCTTTTAGCCCAATATATAAGGCATCGGATGCGTATTCCGAAGGTTGTAATTTGGTACCCACCTGGGGCGCCTGTTTTCCGCCACCTTCTCGACTTACATTTCAAAAAGGGTTACCCTCATTTAAAAACAGTAACAAAATCTTCCCGTGCTTTCTCTAGCATCCTTCGATGCTGGTTTTTCGTTCTATACATACCGTCTTACATACTTCCGCACGCACTCAAGAATATTTTGATGCCTACCCATTTCCCTCCCTCGCACGCACTCAGGAGTGCTCATCACGGGATGAAAACGCCGGCGAAACAAGGCACAAAAGGACAATGCCTTTCCCATTTCCAAAAACGAATTCATACAACCCTCAAGGGAGCAGTTCGTCCTACAAAGCTGCCACTTTAGGTGCTGCCGCTCCGAGGAGCAGCTTGACCATTACTCTTGAAAAGTGCCACCGTAAACGGAGCTTATCGTAAAGTTTATGGGTCAAATTTGCGGCATAAGAAGTCCGCGCTCTCGCCGTTAACGTTCCGCATTTACGATATATAGTTCTGCGTTTGCGTCTTACCTTTTTTTTTACGTAAGATCCACCCTCTGAAATACTGCGAGCAGCGTCGAGTCCAGTCGCAAACTGCTTTTATGGGCAATTTAGCTGAACTTCGAATAGTCAAGGCGCGCGATGATACCTAGACACAGGCTTAAGATCGAAATAAACGCGGCACATATTAGTACTGTGTAGAATCAAACCAGCTAAAAACAAGAAATTACGCGGACATTTTGCGAAAAATTCGGCCACCTTTGCAATTGAGACGCGAAGACTCAGGAAACAGCGAAGCTGGTAGTTTTCACTAGCTCTAACTTAGCTTTTCTTAGGTCTGCCCCTGTCGTTAAAAAAAATGTTTAAAAAGCGACACCTTCTCCATGCAAACTGAGTTAAATAAAAGCTCATAATCTACCCTTCTAAAGTCCAAAATCCAAACTGCCAGAGTCCGAAGCCAAAGTCCACTTCAACTTAGCCAAAGTCCAAAGCCAACGCCCGCGCTACGAACCCAAGGGAAATGCTATGCCCCCCGAATGCGATGGTAGGGCAACCGGATAGACGCCAGTTTAATAATGCGAGGGGCCCAGGTCCAATTCCGACCACGGCAGGGTTTTTTTAAAACACGAAAGTGTTTTAATTCTGTATTCACAAAGATTTGACTGACGTCATATTCAAGCCGAAAATGACGCCAGTACAACGGAGCAAGCGGCCTGTAAAGGGTGCACCCCTACACACAGCGGGGAAGGAACCTTTAGTACTAAAAAGTACGTTATACTTAGAGTTGTTCGTTTTCGGGTTCTGTATTTTAACACGAAAGCGTTTCATGCCGGGATACACCAAGATTTCACTGACGTCATATCCGTCAGTGAAACCTTTAGTACTAGAGTACGTTATACTTTAAAGAGTACGTTATATTTTAGCACGAAAGTATTTTACGCCGTGATACACCAAGATTTCACTGACGTCATAGCCGTCCCGGAAATGACGCCAGTACACCTTTGCCAAAGCTACCCGCCAGCAGGACGTCGCTCGCCAATCACACCCCCAAGACAGCCGCCAACCCGCAAATCATGCTCAGCTGCAGATTTCGGTGCACGTTTCACTTTCTTGTTTTACCGATTCCTAGGACAGAGGAATCAACCACGGTTTTTTTTTTTCTTGGCCCGCGCACTCCCAACACTTGCTCGTGGGCTCATTGCCTCCTCGACAATTTACCTCACACTTCTTTGCCTAGCATTTTGCTCTCTCCACTTCGTCGAGCGGAATTTCCTGTTAACGATCCGCACGGGCAGAACAAAGATTAAAAAGCTGCTGTTAAAATATAAAAGGGGAAACCCTGATTCAGGCACAACATAAAGATCGCAAGGTAAACAAACTCGCAGTTAGGCTTGCGAGTTGTGCAGTTGAAAGGATTAAAAAATTCTCCTACGGAGAAAAGTGGGAAGGTGAGTTAGAGATAACAAAATAGCAATCATTCAATGGGATGGAATGTTATCTTAAGCATTAGATGGGCTTAATCATGCGCGAACAAAAGGGCGATCCTTGCCTTAACCGAACATATAATCTATAGGTAAAAAAATACCCAGGGTGTGTTTTGCCACCGTTCCACTGATGCTTATCTGCCTCCACCCTACATGGTTCTATAGTGACGGAAAACGTCCCTTCGGGAACTTTTTCTTAAGGGCAAAGCACAAACCAATATTTCGCTCACTGATGTTACATGTAATATGATCCACAGGAGTTGAAAGTAAGCTGATGGTCGCTGCCGCAATTTTTCTGCATAGCAGCTGGTGGTCAGTCATTTTAAATGCAGAGCATTTCTTTAACTCACGATGTCACCCGTTCTTGGCGTCCGTAGTTGTCCGCATCGCTCGCCTCGACATGCCCGGTTAAGACGTTTCGCTATCGGCGCGATCAACATTCGATAGCGCGCCCAGGCACGTTTCAAGGACACTCTCCCCTCTCTCTCGGACTCAACGTGCGCCGAGGCTGCCAATTTTACTGCTGACGAGCGCTCTCTCGTCAGCAGTTGCCACAAGTGCAACAACATTAACGTAACGCAAACTACTTAACGTCGTGCGCCCCCGGAAATGCTCTGCATTTGATCGTGCCCCTCGCGAGGGGGATGTTTCACTGCGTCGCCATGTGAACAGTTTGCCACGCTTTAGTTTCAGTTCCGTATCTCCCCGCCGCGGCCGTGGAGAGAAGGCGGCCGGCCGGGACTCTCGCCACCGCGGCGCTGCGGTTGCGAGTTGCGCTAGGAAAGCGAGCGTCGTCTGCTAGCGGGGAGCGGAACGCGTTCCGCTCGGCATCTCCGGTCTTCGCCACTTCTGGCTGCGCACTGCAAAAGAAATAACTTTTTTTGTTTATTTATAAGCAAGTATGAAAGCTATTAGGAATAAACACCTTCACACAAAGCAATTACAGGGCACACTGGTAACCACAAATAACTACCCCCCCCCCCTTTACCCTTCTCCTACCCGGTACATTTTCGTTGACGATAGATGGCAGGTGTTACATGACAAACAATGCGTAAGGCCACGGGTTCCCATCGCACCAATCTCCACAATGCGCGCACTAGACAGTGAAAATTTAACTGCAACTTTTCAACTAGCTTCGTCCGATCATAGCGCACAGCATACATGACCCTGTCGTAAGTACATAGTTGTGGGCCGTGGGCACCGGCCCGCAACAGCACGAACTAACTTACCAAAGAAAAAAGGATAAAAATTGGCCGCGTATCTGCTCCTTTCGTTGCAAATGTCGTCAAAAGACGATAGTCTTTATCGACTTTTGCCAAGTAAATGCCTCCCTTCGCTTTACTGTTCACCTCTCATGTTGTTCCTCTTGCGTCGCGCTCCTCCGAAGGTAAAGACACCAAAGGTTTGCTTAAATCATTTTAAATTTCCCGCGTTCCACTGCTCCAAACCGGGTGTCTCGATGCGAACGCTGCCGTACGGCGAAGACACGCGTTAATCGAGGCACCCTACTTCAACGTTTATAAACCGCGTTTCCCTACTCCACGTGCGTTGCAAGCAGAACGTGGAAACTATCTAGTGGAGCCTTGCGTAACTGTTGCCGGTTGATTTCTTAAAATGGCGCCAGAAGCTATAGTGGCGCTGGCGACAGCAGGCGACGGCGGAGTGAATTCTTTTTCTGCAGTTGTTGAAGTATTTAATTTCGCAAAAGTCAAATATGTTTGAATTTTTATAAAGGAACGCTGCAAATATCACTTCTGTATTGATTTGTTGTCTCATATTTGCGTAATGTCTTGTTCTTCTTCAACAATGTTGACAAGTATGAACATTTTACCGGACCAAGACGGGTAGATTTAGCTGTAACTATATAAGACTATTGCGCAGGCATTGTTTTGCTTTGGCCGGGTGGCTGAATCGAGTCACAGACAGACAGACGGACAGACATACAGACACACACATACAGACAGACCAAAATTTCTGGGTTTAAGTAGCCCAAGAAAGACTATCGTCTTTAAAAGACCCACGACATCCATGGCGAGTAGTGCGCGAATTACGGAGCCGTCTAATGGTGTACGAACGGCCCGAAGGAGGAGGACTCGGCGCACGAGCGGGCGCTTCTTCGCTGGCGGCTGAAGAGCTCACGAGTGGAATGCGCGTGCCAGCTCGCGCAGCATTGTGGCGTACTCCTCTCAATGGCCTCCGCATCTTGCGAATGATCATTTGGCCCTCTCTCACCGCCCATTTCTCCGTACTAAGCCGGCGAGGAAGCGTTTAGGAGCAGTTCTCGGTTCTCAAGCATGTGTCGGCTGATCGCCCGCCCCTTTCACAAATTCCTGTAGGAGTTGCTTTGACGAGAGGTAGACCGAGAAAGAAAGAAAGAAAGAAAGAAAGAAAGAAAGAAAGAAAGAAAGAAAGAGTTGCTGGAGAGCAGGGGTACCTATCAATGAAAAGCCACGCTGTCGAGCGCTGCCTAAGCAGCACCTTTGCGAAACTATGCGTTGCGTGTCATCAAGTGTCACAAACGCTACTGTATACTAAACAAGTGTCACAAACGCTACTGTATACTAAAAAAACACAACTCCGAAAAGAATGGGCGAGATGCGGCTCTTATTAAGGGTCCGGCGTCCCCTTTGGATACGAGTATAATGACCTCCACAGAAGCGTACGGGTCATCTTTATTTTGCAGCCCGTGAAGCAAAGCTTCCCGAGCCAATGCGTACTAAGCCAGGGCAATGGTCCTGACTTAGCAGGAGAAAGTGGTCGGTACTCATGGAACGCCGGAAGATTAACACACCAGCGATGAGGCAAGGTTCAGCGGCAGTTGGTGTCGAATTCGTGCACATGTGGAAGAGCTGAGTGAGCCTCTACTCGTCTCAGTCCTTATGTTGGCAATATGGACGCCACAGCCACTCGGAACTGCCGGCGATGACCTTCCTCAAAATGCCCAAAGAATGGAAACAATAGTTAAAAATTCTACTGCTTTATTACATTATAGTTGGGGACTCAAAAAATTAAAAAAAAACGCGAAAATTTTTTTTCACCGAGGGTTTTAAAAGTACATAATGTATCATAAACGCATAAAAAGTAAGAATATATATACCTACATATATAATGTAGGTATATAATGTAGCATATGCCCATTTTCATGCAGCTGTATGTATACCTACGTATTAAGTAGATGTATAATAAATCACTGACCCAGTAAAAAAGTGTATGATACACCCGTTGCAAGTAGGTGTAGACCCTCCGGGCGCGCTTACAATGGAGGAATCCATCTTTCAAACTGTATTTGTGACCCAATGTGGCCAGTTGTCAAGCTATAGTTTTTTTTAAATGCTAAGGAGGCGTCAGAGATGATACAGTTGGCATTTCTTGGCGGTTGAAAGGCCCAGGTGCGAGTAAAAAAAATCAAAAAGATGGCGTATCTTATATGATACGTAGAGCATTAAAGGGTTCAATTTTGCTCGTTATTTGCAGCGCCTTGACATCGTAGCGAGGCACAGACTCAAGAAAATGATGTTGACGCTAAAGGACAAACAAATTTATTAAAAGGCGAACTTGTGCTTCACAAAGACGAACGCCGTAGTGCGGCTGATACCAAGTTCTGTCTCGCGACGCCGCGTGTCACCCTCCTCCTTCTTCAGCGCGTGGCGTGGTTGGTTGGCGCTTTCGGTTGGATGGTTGCTCCACGAGGCATCTTTTCATTCTTTTGTTCTTTGTGGCCGGGCGCGTGCCGTGACAATATAAAGGGCGTCTTAACCCCTTTAACTTAGTAGGTAACTGGTGGAAAGCAGCTTCGACACTAAGGTTTACTACCGAATAAAAAAAAAAAAAAAAAAAAACAAGAGGACACCTCGCTGACTAACTACTGAATTTTCATTCAAGAGAACACACGTAAAAACACTAAGGCTGAATTTCAATAGCAGATCCGCAGCACCTCCTCTTCGAGACTGCCGCGTGCTCTGCAGCAGAGTTCGACTACCACACTAGACTTGCCTTTGGAATGTAACATAAGTACAAACGTCGACCTAGGGAGCCCGTGAGCTGTCTTAGAGTGTTTTGAATGCTTTCAGAGGCAGTTGCTGTGCTGTACTGTGTTTCGACACAAATGTTTTAAGCCTACGTGGGCCGTTGACAATCCTACAAAACCGTTTGAACGTCCCGGCACGCGGCAAGCGGACACACTATTTAGAAGCCACGGTGCTAACCTGGAACACGCGTGCATGCACGCTTTTATACGGACACACTCATAAAAAGAAAAAAAAAAAACACTTCGTATTTTTGTAAGCACAGGATGGGAAATTTTAACAGAGAATTTCTACGGAAAGCTAGATGGTGTGTTTGAGCGACAGGGGTTGGGGAGAGCGGGCATTGTTATTCATTGCAAGAAAGAAAGCAGAGTTACGTCCTCTGAAGACTGCAACGACGTCCGTTAGTAGCTCTTAGCTCCTTAGGGACGCACGGCCCGCTCGACCTATTTGTCAGCAGCCTTGCGCCGTTGGCACAATAGGGGGCAACAAAGCAGTAGTACTACGAAGGAAAGGGATGCGTCAAGAGCATAGCAAAATCCAATGGATGCGACGCTGGGAACTGTTGGAGAAAGAGACTCGCGTGTTGTGCGAAGCAGCGAGTTCATTGTGCTGCCCCTTCTCTATCCCCGATGAAACGCGGACAAAATTAGCAGCTGGACTACGCAACACAGATAACAAAAAACACGCACTACCTGGAATAGTAACCGTGATTACGGTTTCGGGATAGCCAACAAAGAGATAACAAGCTGACAAAATAAAAAAAGGGCAGCAAAATTTGCCGAGGCGTGCTGCAAGTCACGTTACTTCTTAGAGGGCTGAACACCCACACATCTGCTCTTATCCCAGACTCGTATCGTCTAATACAGAGGAACATCAAATTACCTTGAAAGGCCTGTTCGTTTCAAGAAGGTGCCGCGTCCAAATGTCAAAGGAGCTTTTAGACGACACGATATTTCAATGCACCGCCAGCCTACATCTCTCCCGTTTTAGAATAAGTGATTTCTTGGTGGGACCGATTGCGTCCTGTCAAAAATTTAATGCATTTGCCCATAGACCCGTTGGTCGACCGAAAAGCTCTGATTAGATCCCTACCCGCCGCGGTGGCTCAGTGGCTAAGGCGTTGCGCTGCTGAGCACGAGGTCGCGGGTTCGATTCCCGGCCGCGGCGGCCGCTTTTCTGATGGAGGTGAAAAGCAAAAACGCCCGTGTGTACGAGATTTCGGCGCACGTTAAAGATCCCCAGGTGGTCAAAATTAATCCGGAGCCCTCCACTACGGCGCGCCTCATCGCCTGCATTGCGTCGGCGCGTTAAACCCGACAATCAATCAATCAATCTGATTAGATCCCTGGATACGCGGCGCGTGCGTGAAACCGGGCTTCCATTGTGTCGAAACGGTTACTTCAAAGTTACTTCAAACGGTTACCCCCCCCCCCCCCCCCAAAAAAAAAAAAAAAGTTTCTAGATAAGGGAATACACGCATCGAACATGAAGAACCTTATCTCATAAACCCCGTGTCGTATATATATGTAGATCGTTCGTGTAGATCACGCGCCGTCGTGCGTACACTGATGCCCCGTCACTCCCTAAGACGCAGCAGCTACGCGCCGTCGCCGAGAAGACTGCAGTTCACGATGCGCTCAAAACGCGCATTAGGGAGTATCGTAATCTTCCGCCAATATTTTACTTCGGGACGATGGAATGAGAACTATATTGATTGGTTATAGGGTTTAACGCGCCGACGCAACGCAGGCGACGAGGCACGCCATAGTGGAGGGCTCCGGATTAATTTTGACCGCCTGGGGATCTTTAACGTGCGCCAAAATCTCGTACACACGGCCGCTCTTGCTTTTTACCTCCATCAGAAAAGCGGCCGCCGCGGCCGGGAATCGAACCCGCGACCTTGTGTTCAGCAGCGCAACGCCTTAGCCACTGAGCCACCGCGGCGGGTGGAATGAGGAGTATATCGACCAGAAATATAATGTAGAAGCGCAAATATAAAAAATGAAAGCGGTTGATCGAAAACGGTTGATCAAAGCGCACCTTGTGCGCTTTGATCCAGCGGCCGTGATTGTACTATGATCCCTAGAATTGACTGGTCTACCGACTGGAATACTTTTACGAAGCAACACACAATGAGGCAGCAATTCAAAATTCCATTTAATTCAATTTTTTTGTGTATAAACCCAACGGGTGAAGGGCGGGGGGGGGGGGGGGGGGGGCAGCTTACCGATGGCCTGCGGTGCCTCTTACTGTACTCAACGCGTTCGTTATTGAGACAATTTGCGAGAACGACATTACTATTTGCAGCATTTCTTGTTCAGTGTATCGTTGTTTTTTACCATCATTTTCTTTATAGTCATTTTAACAGGGTGCAAATTTACCGCCAACTATACTGACGACATCCCTGCACTGCGGCCGTGCCAGCCATGCACCGTGCGCGCCGGTGATTAAAATGAGCAAACAATATTGCCATGCCACCCTAATTTTGATTCAAGGGACTGTATTGAATAATGCGGTCAAGTTCAACTCCACTAATTGGCTCATTCTCCAGTTGTCCTGTAAACGTGCGGCTAACAGGCCAACCGGTTGCCCGATAAGCAGCGATTCAAAATCTCTCATTTACAGGGACAGTTTTGGGGCGCATGTCACCAACAGAAGCCCCCCTTATATTAACGCTTAACCCTGAAAGGGCACGTTGTTGGCTTGCACGTTTTCGAAAGCCTCACGCGTGCTCAGAGAATCTCATAATCCTGCCGCCACCAGCAGTGGTCGTCACTAGAAGAGCAGAAGAAGAGTGGGGGAGAGGGTAAGGAAGCTAGAAGAGGAGAAGGGGGAGGCACGGAAAACAGCGAGAGCGTAAGCGAGGCTTCCGAGGTGTACGGCGACCGACCGCTGTTTGGTGCACGCTGCCTGCTCTGCGGAGCACCGTTCGGGCTTGCTCTTTCATGTCAGCGCGAAAAATCCCGAGCCATTTTTGGAGCAGCCGCCGCGCCGGTTTAATGAGCCCGCATAATCTCCCGGAAACAACCCGTAATGACCACTGCTCGCGCGGTTCTGCCCAAGGCAGCAAACTTCCGAGCGCTGCCGTGGAATTAATCGAACCGACACGGGCGCTTTTTTACCTCGGGCCGGGGCCACCGGCGGGTGTTTTGTCAAGGAGCTAAAAGTAAGGGCCCAGCGACGTTGCCGATGGAATATAAAAGGTGCAGTATCCTAAAATAATTACGCTTTTTCTCTCTTTTTTCTTATTGAGCAGCCTAAACGATAATAGTTTTTGTCGCATAACAACGCTGGCTACGTCAGACGAAAAGCGGCTTTAAGCCATTAACAAGATACGCGCTTCAAACCCTTAAAGAAAACCGGCAGAGCGTGGAGGCGTGTGCAGCTATTAGTTGTTTCAGTATACACACACAGTCACCAAATAACCAATTGTGCTGCCGAGCGCGAGGACGTGGGTTCGATTCCCAGCCGCTTTTCTAATGGAGGCGAAAAGCAGAAACGCCCGTTGGTACGAGATTTCAGCGCACGTTAAAGATCCCCAGATGGTCAAAATTAATCCTGAGCCCTCCGCTACGGCGCGCCTCAACGCCTGCGTTCCGTCGCCGCCTCAAACCCTACAATCAATCAATAAAATCAACAAAACAACCAATAGAAAACAAACACAAATAGTCCTAATATTACAATGAGCAAATGACCACGCCAAAAATATTAACAAATTGAATGCTCAATTCTCGCCACATCGTCGTGCCAGGTCCATGTATATGGAGCCTTGTTTTGACGGTTGTGGCACGGAACCAAATGCCCCATTACGATAACCGGACATCAGGATTTTTTCTTTAAATATACTCCAAACACTTGTATTCAGGTACTGTAAACCCTCCTTAGAGCGAGGTGCTCGGGGTCAGCAAACTGATTTCATTATAAACGGTACTTTGTTGCTATGTTGTCGCATGAGAGTCCAGCCATGGGCTCTCTACTGATATATGTGAGCTGGTTACGACTGCAGCGTCTTTTTTGCATAGTGTGTGTATGAACATTAAGACCAAAGAATATGTAGTCGTGCCAGCTCGATTCTGAATACATCTTCTGGCTGATTAATCAGCCCGACTGATAGTGTTGGAGACATGGTGTGAGTATGAATGGCCCATCAAGAATAAGCACCGTGTCCGAAAACTGGTAATGGTATTACTCCCGGTGCTACTTTCGAGTACTGCTGGTACCACTTGCTTGCAGTGGTGAGACTGCTTACTCGTATTTACTGACGGACAACCTCGCAAGAAGGACGCATCAAATCGCTACATACGTCTTTTCTTTTGTCCGTAAGCACTTCTGGGGCTGCATTAATACTACATACGGGAGAGGTTTCGACGGGAAACGGGCGCGAAAGCACTGCGCTAGCGGCGCATCGCGGAAAGAACGTCAACCCTACCTGAAACTATATATGTTCGCGCTATCCGCCTGACGGTGAGCTTATACGCACATTTGGAATCGCGAATAGGCGTACGGTGTGTTCGTTAAGAAAGGACTTGGGGTACAGGTAAAACAGGTAAGCACCGAGGCGAACTGGAATCGAAATCAGCCCGCGCTCCCCTGTCTGAAATGATACTCATGTATTACGCCAGTTGCGCATAAACACAAATGAGCAGTCGTGACCAGGCTTTACCAATACTTGGGAAACCGGCTGAAGGAGTTAGAATTCCACAAGCACCTCCTATGGACCAGTCCCGATGTGTCAAGCTCGTTTTCGAGGGTTAGATTATCCTCTCGTACGTGAAGGTCAGCCACTGTCGGGGCGGGGTTCGGCCATTTGAACCAAAGCCGCTGCAGTGCCACAAACGCTTGAGAATTTGTCTAGTGAGTGGAGTCTGCCGAAAAGTAACCCTTTCTGCGCGAGATGTGCTGCCCCTGTCGATATAGACGCATGCACCAACTCGTTCTGAATTGCGCGAGGCTCTCACGACGCCTCTTCGAAGGTCTGTCCACACCTCAGGAAGGAACTCGCAGCCCTATGGCAAATGGTGCCAAACCCCGCTTCGAAGCACAACCCGTGCTGCTTGGCGAGTAACAGTTTCCCTCCCTCCCTAAAGAAAGTTGAGAAAAGCGGGAAAGAAAGTCTTCTCGCGTCAAAACTGCGCCGGAAGTGCGTCCAACATTCGCTGAAAATTCGTCCAATCGATCGGCAAACCTCCAAAGACCCAAATCGAAAACGAAGAATAAATCCATGCGTAGATTTTTCGCGCACAAAGTAAACGCACCAACGAACGATGTAAGTGCATGCCGATACGTTGTTTATGAAATAAAGCTATATACTATTGTACTCATTCGTAATCGATGCGTGTATTGTCTTATATAGAAGCGTTCCTTTACCCGCCGCGGTGGCTCAGTGGCTCAGGCGTTGTGCTGCTCAGCACGAAGACGCGGGTTCGATTCCCGGCCGCGGCGGCCACTTTTCTGATGGAGGCAAAAAGCAAAAACGCTTGTGTGTTCGTGATTTCGGCGCACGTTAAAGATCCCCACGGGTGGTCAAAATTTATCCGGAGCCCTTCACTACGGCGCTCATCATCGCCTGCGTGTTAAACCCTAAAATAAATAAATCAATCAATCAGGAGCGTCCCTTTTTTGCGATCCTCAAGTGACCGTTTTGACACAATGGAATCCCGGTTTCACTCACGCGCCGTGCGCCTAGAGACCTTACCAGCGCTTTTCGGTCGACCAACCGGTCTATGGGGAAATGCATTAGTTTATTGAAAGGCCGCTATCTGTCCCACTAAAAAAGCTTTCGCTTTAAAAGCTTTTTCAACAACCACACTTGACGTTTTTAGTGGTATTTACCTGACGCAAAAGCAAATGATACCGCGGGCCCTCTGATGCAAGTACGATTACTGCTCGCTGCAATGGGCATAGTTGTGCGCGTGCGCCGAATTGCGTCACTGCAGTACCCCTTCCGGCCGCTCTTTGACGTTTCACTGCGGCTGAGCTGGCTCCTGCTTTGTTTCTTTGCGTGTTTCGAATAACAAGAACGCGGCAAATTGCATCCTAGACTGATCGGCGCAATACACCTGACGACGCAAACGCCGAACATTTAAGAAAATCTTGAATGTGCAGCGTCATGCAATTGCTCACTCTTCTTTTTTTGCTTGTATATTGGTTAGCGCTGCTTACAACCGCGATACCACATCTGCGTGACGTCACATTTCATCCTTTTTTTAACAGTCTATACGAGCTGTCGTGAAGGCGAGTTATAGTGAATACGACATTTCCTTGAAGGTTTGAGGCTGAACGCGCGGATAGCGTTCAGGCCACAAATACTGGCACCACTTGGAAACAAAGTGCCACCAACAGACTCCAATTCTCATTATGGACACAGAAAGCACAAGAAAATTAATAAAATAAAATAAAATAAAATAAAAGAAAAGAACGCTCACTACCATTAAACTGAAACCAGCCGCAAGACGGTAGGTTGATTTTCGTTTCGGTAAATACCTGAGTAAGTAAGCAACGCTTACCTTCCCGTTTAACAAATCCAACAAGACTAAAAAATGAAACCCCCCTCAAAAGTACCCTAATGAGACACCTGTTGGCCGTGTGCCTTAATTAGGCAGCCTTGCGAGTAATGACAGCCTGACGGGGCATGGGGTTCTGTATTCCACGCTGGCTATTTAAACAAAAATAAAAGGGCGCCTCGTCAGATAAACACAGGGAAAGACAGATAAACTGCGGGGAAATTATCGCCCAGACTGCAGAGCGCAGCTGGCCTAATTCTTTATCAGTTAACCGTTTAGCTGAAAACCGCATCGTTCGCAGCTCATTTTTCGTCTTTACGCATGCCTCCGTGTTTTTATACGAAGAACCGTCAAAGCTTAACGCGGAGTCCAGCTAAGCGTATTTTACGCCGTCAACGCAAACTTCGGCCCTGCAAAAACAAGAATTTCCCGCAGAGCCTAGCCAGAGACGAGGTATAAGAGAGAGCGGAGGCCGTACGCGCGCTCGAATGGCGTAATTGCTGGCGACATATTCAAACCCCGGCAGCGCGCCGCACAAAGAGGCCCCCGGTAATGAGAGTGCGCAGGCATGCGCGCGGGGCCGGAGCGGTCGACGAAACGCGCATCGCGAGCGCCGGGGAAAGTTTTAAAAAGAACCAAAAAATGGGGCGAGAGTTCGCCTTAATAACGATGCGCAAGCATTTGCTTTCCAGTGGAAAACTAGATGGAGGAGGCGTGAGGGGGCAGGCAGACGAAGAGGCACTCTCTTATAAAGCATTCCTTTGGGCTATTGCTTCGCTGCTTTCCGGCTCAGAAAACAGGGGCGCTAGCCGTCGCATTTGGAGAATACTAGCGCAACCTCGCCGTGCTACAGGTATTGTGATTTACAGGTTGTTATTATTGTTATTGAATGGACCATCTCTTACGCGAACGTTAATTCTAAGGGTGCTAAGACTGTCCTTGCTTGCATGCAGCCGTGGAATACAAATTTTTTATTTGGTTTCACCGTGGAAGTTTAAAATGAAAAGCTCACTTCGTTGGGTTAAGAAAGTGGGCACTGGTAAATTTTAGACAGGTGGGCCGACTTCGCACCATCCCCGAAATAAAACAAATGGGGATTTGGATTCCGGTAATTCGTGCCGAATTTCGCGTACCGCCAAAATTTCTCGCGCCTGCATACTTGTCGAATCTGTAAGGTTCGTGCAACGCATAATACCCGAAGGTTCGATTTTCCCCGCAGACTCTGGTTTGTTTTCATTTTTGCGTCTTTCTTTTTTTTGTAATTGCTATTTTAGTTTGAGACGGTGTGGCAAGACCCTTTCTGCATACTTTGTTGAGAAAGATTGTCGTTTTAAAACAAAATTATTCCTGATGTTGATGGTGTCGGCGCAAAACAGAGAAAAAAATTAGTAGTGGCTTAGCTCTGCTATGCCAGGATATACGTAGCACGAGCTAAGGTTCAGCAATCCATTCCAATCCAGTCCAGTCCAGTCTAATCCAGTCCAGTCCAGTCTGCAGTCACTGCTCCTCGCGCATACTCAGCACGGCTCTTCACGAGCCACGTGAAACGGCCATCAAACGGCTCCGACGCAGCGTCAGACTTGGCTACTGCGCAATTGAGCCGCACATTTGGGCACGCGCCGGCGCCAGTGCGTCTGCCGCGGCTATGACGCAACACAATCCAACGCAATCCACTTGAATACAATCCAATCCAGGCCAAGCCAAGCCAAGCCAAGCCGAGCCGAGCCGAGCCGAGCCAATTGAATCGAATCGAATCGAATCGAATCGAATCGAATCGAATCCAATGCCCCTCGCGCTTGCGCACTGGCCGTTCACGGCACACGCGAAACTGCTCAACCTCGGCCAGTGTAGCTTACGCTACAAAAGAAGGTGAACCAACGATTCTCGTACCTCGCGCCAGGGCAAGTTCTAAAATGCGTAAAACAGAAGAGCACCGTCATGTCAAAAGGGCCCTGAAACCCCTTCTCCTGGCGGTATGCTGTAGATACTGTTGTAGACTATCTGGTAGACATGGTAACGTCCCTGTCGCCACGTCAATGCCGCAGCAAAAAAAGAAGAAAATATAAAAAGAACAAACAAAGCAGCTGCTTCTCCGAAAAGCAGGGCCAGCAGTCAGTCGGCGTGTTCGCTTAGTTGATACGATGGCACTTTGAAGGTGTCGGACACGACAAAACGCTTCTTCAATGCCATAAAAAAAAAACATTAGGTTGGTGGAACTAAGAAGCCGTGCAAAAATGGTTACGCGTTATATGTAATTCTCAAAACTTCTGTACAACTTTCTTTCTATTTTATGAAGCTTCCTCGCAGGCCACCTTCAATACATAACATCGCGAGTATTTAACCGTCCCCCTCCCATGAAGCAAGAATATATAGAGGAGGTGAAACAGCCCATTGCGGCGGTCGCGGGAGAGCAACCAGATAACTCCAAAATGAAAACCAACGCTAACTGCAAAGCTTCGTAGCTGCGACGGCGAAGGAGAGTGTAGCGGCATCTGACAGACAAAATTACAGCAACCACAATTCATTCCGAGGCTGCGAGGTGAAATGATTGATTGATTGTGGGGTTTTACGCGCCGACGCTACACACACGATGAGGCGCGTCGTAGTGGAGGGCTGCGGATTAATTTCGACCACCCGGAAATCTTTACCGTGCGCCAAAATCCCGAACACACGGGCGTTTTTTATTGATTGTAGGGTTTAACGCGCCGACGCAACGCAGGCGATGAGGCGCGCCGTAGTGGAGGGCTCCGGACTAATTTTGACCACCTGGGGATCTTTAACGTGCTCCGAAATCTCGTACACACGGGCGTTTTTGCTTTTCGCCTCCATCAGAAGAGCGGCCGCCGCGGCCGGGAATCGAACCCGCGTCCTTGTGCTCAGCAGTGCGCGGTGAAATGACGATCGCGGCAGAGACGCAGTTTCTTCTCCCACGACAGATGCGGCTAGCTTAACCTATGCAAAGCGCTTGTGACGTTATCCCGGCGCCCTGGTGAGTGCCATTTCCCCTCTCATCTGGTTATTGCTTGGTGTTCCCTCCTGTCTCCCAACTTCCCGCTTTTTCGTTCATAAACGGGAATGTCGTATTCTCGCATCTATTACCCCCCAATTACGCTACAAAAATACCGAAGCACCGATGCCGACATATTCATCCTGCTTACGCCGCGGCTGCACAGCGCTGGCGCCGGCCCTTCCTTTTCTATCTTGGCTCTCGTTCGTGCGTGGCGGGTGGATCGACGTGGCGGGCTGTCGCGCGTGTCCCCTCGATAATTAGGGCTGCCGCGATACTTACGCTGTCAATGCCAGGCCCCTCCTATCGCAATCTCCAGGGCCTGGCACAGCACGCGATCGGGGCGAGCCCGCGTCCACCGTGGTCTGGAGCGGAGCTATTTGCCTTCGTTCACCCGCAACGTACAGCTTCTCTTCCGGCAGCATTCTTTCGAAGCCCTGGTCATCTTCTGGTATCTATCCTTGGGAGGGGACAGGAATTACTTTCCGTCTCCTTTTTCATTATTCACGAATTGCCCCACTTTGTCCACGAGCGTTACAGCAGGGGTAGTTTACACGCTAAAATAGAAGAGGTTTCCGTTTGGACTTCCCGTATTCCAGCTGCCTCGTTCCGACGTCCATGCCATATTATTGGTCATTATTAGCTAGTCAACCTTGGAGTAAGTGTTCGCGCTGTCCGTTCTGCCCGTATAATTCAGCGATACTTGTGTGACATACTGTAGAAATGTTTCTCATTATGTCAGGGTTTCAGTCTGTTCTTTGTAAAGAATTTCAGCCAATTTACACTCGCTACCGCTCTTCCGTGGTAAGGCGTCCATTTGACTTTGGAACCAGGAACAGAAGAGCTAGGAAGTGATGCAATCATGCAATCATATAATATAATATAATCAACGCTCTGTTATAAAGTACACAATAATTGTATCTGAATTTTTTTTTTTCATGTCGTTTATTTTGTCAGAGCCCGTTTCTCCACTTCAGAACGCTCTTATAACATGAAACATGCATGCCGACATACTGACGTGAGCGCAAACTGCCAAAAGTGCGGACATAGATTCTGGGTACCAAAGCTCCGACAGACGCACTAGGTAGGCTGTCAGTCTGTACTATCGCGATACATTGAAATACGAACAACGGAGCGTGTGGCTTTCTGCACACGCCGCGCATCCTGGCGACGGGCCGCGTATGCGCAGAAGGAACAAGTTACGAGAGTTTGTTACCAACCTTAGTATGCAAAGGCCATCGCCTTTCCATCGTTTGTTGGGCACTCAGCACGAAATAAAAAATAAACAAATATAGCTACGTGCGCAGTTTCCGCTCAGCGCAGCGACGAAGCTATAGGTAACGCTCGCGTAAGCGGCGCCGAACTAGGCGGCAAGACAAAGCAAAAGGCTTACACGCCGAACGATGGTCTTTCCATACCAAGGTTGTACAAGCACTCTCGCAAGTTTTTTGTTCTGCGCTTGCGCGGCTCGTCGCTAGGATGTACTGAAAGCCATGCGCTCCGTTGTTCGTATTTGAATGTATCACGATAGTACAATCTCGGATCCTTCAACGGGTGATGCAGGACCTGCACGTGCAGATGTATATATCCCTGGCTGCTGCTTTTTACTGCGAAGTCGTATATGCCTAACCCCCCCCCCCCTTCCCCCCCCCCCCCCCCCCCCCCCCCCGGTTTTCGCTCCGGTGAAGCCGCTTTACTCGGCCCTTATTCGCTCCGGGGATCCTCCGGGGCTCCAATCTTTCTTTCACAGCTGTTATTCCTCTCGCCACCACCGATGCCTCTTTCACAAGTTGCGCTATCGACTGACAACGGCGGCAGCGACGTCATCAGATGGTTGCGGAGAATAAACAAAAGCGCGAATGGGCGTCGAAACGACCGATAGCCGCCGCCGCCTTTGCCGCCTCAAATTCCACCTCCGAGAAGCTGCGCATCCCTCCCCGTTGAAGAGCAACTTATATGTTAAGTGTTACTCTCTCTTCCACCTTTCTTCCTATTGCAACTTTTTTTCCCTCCTCCGGTACCCCGCAGAGTAGCATGTCGGCATCAACATGCCGGCAGACCTCTCTGCTTTCCTCTAATAAAGAGCTTTCTCTCTCTCTCTCTCTCTCTCTCTCTCTCTCTCTCTCTCTCTCTCTCTCTCTCTCTCTCTCTCTCTCTCTCTCTCTCTCTCTCTCTCTATTTGTTAACTGTTATATGTTATATGCTAAGTATTATATGTTAACACCTCATATGTAAAATGTTCCCTAAATGTGGAAACCCGCAGCATTCCCGTTGTTGCTCCAACTCCCCTAGCAACAGTGACAGACGGTGCAAGCCGATTGACTCTCTCTGAAACTGCGATATTTTTCGAAAAACTTTTCAAGGACTCGTAAGGATTTGTTGTGCATTATTGTCAAACTGAACGCCGCAGGGCGCTCTTCCCTGCGCAAAGCTGCGCGCCCCGTCTGTCCTAATCAAACCAGATTAACCAAAGGCACCCTCGACCTTTCCACATGGCCCTAGGCATGCCCGCGCAGGACTTTTCTTTTTGTTTATTCCATAGCACGCCTTATAAGCTTCTTTCCGACATACAGGCTATGGAGTCGCTACAGACGCCAGACGCCGCCACCGCCAGCTGTATCCCTCAATAATTCATTCAATGCTCTCGCACAAAACAAATCTTAACTCGGTTTCTCGCTGTACTTCAAGAGGGAAGCAAACATTCTCTTTGTTTTCTACGGAGATGGTCAATGGCAGGATTGCGCAATTCTACCATGGGTCGATGAGTTCAGTGTGTCCAGAGTTCTCACCCCATGACCCCTCCAGAACGGTCTACATTATGCCAAAATCATATCCCACGTTTAAGCCTTCCGGAAAAAAATATAAGACATTTGATCTATTGGAGCACTGTACGAAGAGGTACGGGTTTGTTTCGGGAGAACGGGTTCTTTCATCCGAACTCTGGTACGCACGCGCAAGAATTGCACATAGCCATTTTGCCCCGGTGATGGGCGTATCACCGCACCAGCTGAATGCGTACGCCATAAAGGCGGCGCACGTAAATCACTACATCGAGTGCTTCAATGCAGCGGCACAGTCGCTCCTGACGAACGATATTACCTTTACGCAATGACTTCAGCTGTCGCGGGCGATGTTTCAGCTCTCTGAAACGCACTGGAAACGTGCGTTCGTAGCAAAAGCGACAATCCAGACAGCGAAAGCACGGCAAAAAGTTAACGGGACGAGAGGAAGCACCGTGCATATGCTCCCCGGCTGCAACTCCTGTCTGCTCACCACCGAATGGAAAGGCCGCAAGCATACGAACCATCCGCATACCAGTACCATTTGTGCGATGCTATGTAGCTCATTTCGGACGCTTCTAGGTGACGTCCCTCTCCTTATCTGAGAACACTGGGTCAATTACTTGTTGCTCCTGCGTCAGATAGCCTTACCTGCCCTGTCGTTCTGTAACGACGTGTTTGCTAGCGCTCTTGCAAAATGTACGGATTGCGCCATGCACGGCGCGACTGAAATCCTTATGGCTGTTCATAAAAAAAGGCCTCATTCTCAGCGCCCGTCGGGGCGAGACTTGAAACGACGCGTATGCTTTTTTCCGTTCGTTGGTGGCCGGTGCCTCAGTTAAGTTACGCTAGGTCTGACTTGCCGCGCACTGTGTATTGCTGCAACACCGCAGAATTTCCGCTGGACACCTCACTATAGAGTTCGAAAGCGCAAGTCCGAACTTTGAGTAGGTCAGTTTTAGGACTCATAAACTTACTTTTTTTTAGTGCGTGTTTGGGGAGCGTGCAAGTTTCACACGTGTTGATGGATGCGACTTTCTCGCACCTGGGATGAACATATACCCTATTGATCAGACGAATTGAGCGCCTTAAACTTCGGAAACTTAATGAAAGCTAGAACGCGCATGTATGTACGTACGCATGTATGCGTGTATGTATGTATGCGTGTGTGTGTGTATGTATGATGTGTTGTCCCTTTTGAAATCGCTGAACGCAAAAATTGTCAAGAATCATGCAGAAGTGCTTTCACAGCTAAATGAATTTAAGGGAATTCAGCTGAGCTTGGAAAAAAAAGTAGCCGACATTAATGAAAGGCTGATGGCCGTGGAGGAAAAGATTGCCGCGTGCGATGGCTGTTCTGGGCTTGACATCTGTCACTCGGTTTCTGATGCTGTGCGCAGCGAAACAGAATCCTCAAATCGTCGTCTGGATGAATTCGAAGACAGATCTCGGCGCCAAAATCTCATTTTTTTACGGACTGTCCGACAGCATGACCGAATCCTGGACCGAATCCGAGACCAAGATTCGTGATCTATTATCTTCTGCTTTGAAAATTCAGCTGCCGGACGAGGCAATCGAACGCGGCCATCGCCCTGGAAAGTTTGTTCCAGATAAATGCCGGCCTGTAATAGTCAAATTTTCGCATTTCAAAACTAAGGATTCGATATTTTCTTCCCGATCACAACTAAAAGCTTCTGGAGTGAGCGTTAGTGAAGACTTCTGCATGTCGACTCGAAACACGTGGAAGAAGTTAATTGAGTTTGGTAAAGCTAGCGGCAAACAGTTCTTCATTCGTTATAACAAATTGATAATTAACAAGAAATGCTATGTTTGTGTTACGTCGACTGACACTGTGTGCGAAAGTAACGTTCGCAAAGATTACGCCTCTCCGCCTGGCACTGTCATGGACACTCAAACAGGCATGCCCAGCACTGCTTCTTCATAGCTAAATGTTAGTAGTTACGTGAATGAAGTTTCCTTTTTATTTTCGAACATTCGCAGCGTTGTGAATAAGCGCGATGAATTGTCCTCATTTATCGATACTAGTAATGCCGATGTAGTTATTCTAACGGAGACGTGGTTGTCAGCGAAGGTTTTGTGCAGCGAAATTTTTGAATGCCATAAATCATTTTGCTTCTATCGATGCGATAGAGGCACAAGGTCGGGAGGAGGTGTCCTGTTTGCTGTCGCCGATCATCTTCAGTCGTTCAATATTCCGCTTGCAACTCCGTTGGAAGTCTGCGGCGCATGTGTTCGCCTCATGCACCAAAACGCTATCTCTTGCGTCTGTTATCGACCACCCAATGCCCCTCACCATTTTGCAGTGATCTTCATGACGGACTAAACACCATTATTCTAAGATTCCCCAACTCTCCAATCTTCCTTTTAGGCGACTTCAATTACCCTCAAATAAATTGGCCCGAAAGTGGCTCGAGCATTTCTTGTTCCTCCCGTGAAGCAACAGAATTTCCTGACTTGTGTAGCACTTTACATTTTTCACAGCTTGTAACTCAACCGGCACGCACTTCCCTATCAAGCGCTAATGTACATGATCTAGTTTTAACCACTTCACCAGATCTCGTCCACTCGCTCGCCCTCACGCCAGGTCTTAGTGATCATTGTTTTATTCACTTCTCGGTAAACGCAGATACTAAACGAACCGCCAGTAAAACAAAGCGCATCAGGGATTATCTCGAGGCCGACTTTGCAGCTTTTAACACTGAGCTTGAAGCCTTCATAGATGATTTCATGGTCCAATTTTATGAACGTACACTAAATACTAACTGGGCCCTTTTTAAAGATAAAATTCACTCTTTGATAAAAAAGTATATTCCCTCGCGCGTCATTCCTTGTAAACACCGTGCCCCTTGGTTTAATATTTCCCTCAAGCGCCTTTTAAATAGAAAGAAGCGACTGTTTCGCAAAGCGCGCAAGTGCAACTGCCCTGATGCATGGGCTACGTACCGCCAAAGTAATAATGTTTTCAAGGATCCAGTTTAAAAAGCAAGGCGCGTTTTCTTTAATGATACACTTCCCTTGGTGCTTGTTGAAAATACCAAGAAATTCTGGACTATATTCGGTGCCCCAAAAAACAACGCAGTCTCTTTAGTTGATGAAAACGGTGCCGTCATCCCTCATTCCAAAAGATGTTTTGTTTTGAATGACGTGTTTAAGAAGGTCTTCCCTCAACCATCCCCAAATACTATGTGTCCCATTGAAGCGGCCAATTCTCCACCAATGGAACGAGTTGTTATTGACTGGGGTGTAATCATACCGCTCATCAGGGATTTAAAATTATCATCGTCATCGGGATTAGATAAAATAAATTCAAAATTCTTCAAAAGCACCAAAGTATATTCATCCATAATTCTTGCTCAGATTTTCACCCAGTCATTAACCTCGAACACCTTACCTGACGATTGGAAGATTGGCAAGGTGGTCCCATTATTCAAGTCCGGCGACATGCAAAACCCATTAAATTACCGGCCGATTTCATTAACTAGCATCCGATGTAAGCTTTTCGAACACATAAATTATTCCCACCTGGTTAAGTTTCTGGAAAATAACTCTTTTTTTTCTTCATGCCAACATGGCTTTAGGAAATCATTTTCTTGCGAGACACAGCTCATTTTTCACACATGACCTTTTTTCTGCTCTAGATAACGGATCTTTTGTTGACTGCATATTCTTGGACTTCTCCAAACCATTCGATCTTGTTTCTCATCCGTTACTTTGCATGAAGCTTCGAAATTTAAATATGGACCCTAATATTGTAGCTTGGATTGAAAATGTTTTGTCTAATAGAACACAATTTGTAACTGCTAATGATTTTGACTCTTCTTTCTGTTCAGTCACATCAGGCGTGCCTCAGAGATCCGTACTCGGCCCCCTTCTCTTTCTAATTTATATCAATGATCTACCCAGCTCAATTAACTCTTCCATCAGATTGTTTGCGGATGATTGTGTACTGTATCGAACCATTTCTTCAAATTGTGACTCGTCACTGCTACAGTGTGATCTAAACAAAGTTTCTAACTGGTGTAATAATTAGAAAATGCATTAAACATTAATAAATGAAAAACAATGAGAATTTCCCGGCGTCTGAACACCCCTGAAGCTTCCATTTACACTATTGAAGGCCGCCAGCTTGAAGAGACTAAAACATATAAATATCTAGGAGTCCACATAACTCATAACTTATCTAGGGAAACACACGGGAATTACATAATTAACAATGCTAGTAGGACCCTTGGGTACCTCCGATGTAACTTTTCTGCTGCCCCTTCTGACCTGAAATCGATACTTTACAAAACACTAATTCATCCGAAGTTAGAATATGCCTGCGCAGTATCGGATCCAGGATTCGATTATCTTACTACGCTTTAGAATCCCTTCAAAACCGCAACGCACGTTTTATCTTAGCCAACTACTCTCGCATGTCAAGTGTAACATCTATGAAACTCACCCTTAATCTACCCAATCTTTCTTTGCGCAGAAAAGCAGCTCGATTGAATCTATTTCACAAGATCTACCACTCTAACCCAATTATAAAAAAAAAACCAACTGGTAAGTAGTCCATCATATATATCACCACGCACTGATCATCCCTACAAGGTTAAAGTTCCGCATTGCAATACAAATCTATTTTTTGATTCCTTCATCCCGAAAACATCGAAACAATGGAACCACCTGCCAACCTCAATCGCCACAATCACCGATGCGCGCGCATGTTGAACGGCCGCCGAACGCTACTTTCGTTCCCATTAAACTTTTTTTTCGTCTTGTTGTTATTTACACGCGTGCATTGTATATTTATCGAACATGTATTCGGTCTCCCTATCTTTCATACTGATTTCTTTTTGGTAGATGGGTTTATTTTTCGTGTGTTCGTATGTTCATTTTGTATTTTCTTCTGCTTGCATTTTTGTCTCATACGCTGATGTTATTTGATAAGTGGTTTTTAATTGCGTTGCATTAGTTCATATGCTCGCTTTGTATTTATTTCATTGTTTGAGCCTGTATATTGCAATTACCTTTGTATGATTTCTGGAAACATTATTATTTTCTATATGTAAACCGCATTCAAGTGTAACTTGACTAATCTCCCCGTGTACAATTGTTTTGTAAACTTAACCACAGCCTTCTGTAACGCCCTCTGGGCATTGAAGGTATTGAAATAAATAAATAAATAAATATGTATGTATGTATGTATGCATGCATTCATGCATGTATGTGCGTATGTATGTGCGTATGTATGTATGTATGTATGTATGTATGTATGTATGTATGTATGTATGTATGTATGTATGTATGTATGCATGTATGTATGTATGTATGTATGTATGTATGTATGTATGTATGTATGTATGTATGTATGTGTGTGTGTGTGTGTATGTATGTGTGTGTATTTTTATGTATGCATGCATGAATGTGCGTGTTTAAATACATTTCATATCCGGCTCTTGTCGACAGCGATCCATTATTCCACGACGTGTTCGTGCTTCCGTATTGATCGTGAAGAAGAGAACGAACTCTACAACCTCCCGCGGACACGATTTTCTTTTATCCCGAAGCCAAACGTCTTCGGCGGGAAGCTATCGACGCTTCCACGTTCTTCGCTCAGCGCACAGTCGTTTCGCCGAGCATCGGTTCCTGCACACGTGCTTGCACTGCAACGCCCGTGAGTTGCGCGAAAACGAACAAGGCAAGCGGGCACCGCGAATGGGCCCGCGAGCTTTCTTCCGAGCGGGGCAGCTGTTGTTTACGACTCCGGGCCGCGTAAAGAGTCAGCGAGGGACAAGCGCTCAAAATCGTTATTGCTGGAAGCGACGTTAAAGCAGGAGGACGCGTTCGAACAAATTCTCGTTCCAGATATTTTTCCTGAAACCATAAGTGTACGACACGCAAGCAAGACAAAGGAAGAAATCGAGAGAAAGACACTGACAGCCTTTTAGTCGCAACATCTGACAAAAGGCGGCACTTTTAAAGGTGAAGTTTCCAGCTCACACGATACCGCTAAAACATTGTTCCGAAACAAGCTGCTGTGTCTGCGCAGCCGTTTCAGCCTAGCACCTCAGCTTGTATTCTTTTCCGAGAGTAAATAGTAGGCCTCACATTACCTGGTTTCATCATAACATCCGCATACTCCGTACCATTTCTCAGAAATAACGTTCAAGAATGCAAAACCTTTCCTATATATTTATTGCCTCTCTTAAACGTGTTTTTTTTGTTAGCGGGTACTAATTATATACTTTATTTTTCATTTTGCGGTGAAAATTGGCTGTAATTGATCTTCTCAGAGCTCAGAATGTTGTCAAATAATTATAACATGCACCCAGCGAAAAATGCACGTTCCCTTTGTTGCCCTCACTATCTGCCGTGACGAGGGCGTGTTCTCAACAAACCACTTTATGGCTTTTTCATGTATGCTCCCAAACATCATTGATGTTGAAATAAAATCGAATCGAATTGAATTGATACTAAATTGAATATTTTTGGATTGCTTTTAATTGATGGAATTATAACAAGACAGGGACCGTTATTGGTGCCCTGCGGGTTTCACTCGCATTAATTACATTTTATCGGCAGGCAGGATGGAAATCAACTTTGTTTTTCCGAGCACTCTTAGTCGAGGGCATAGAGTTTCATACTAATATATACTAGAGGGAAATCTGTCGCTGCAGTCGCGGGCCGCCGTGGGTGGCGTCATTGCCGCTAGCGACGTTCCTCGCCTACTTGGCTTAACTAGCCATGAGGGGGGCGCTGCGGTCGCCGACCAGAGCGGACGCAGTCCACGTCGGCTCCGTCGCCGCCACGGATTTCGGGAGGACCATCCCGCCTCTGATGTCCCAAACGTACGTACGAGCTTCCTAACGTTGCGAGGACCACGCCGATACCAAATTTGGGCCGATTAGCCCATTTTTGGCCGTTTTACGAGCATCTTCTCTCGGCGAGGCGAGGCACCCCAGCCAAGCCTAACGAGGGCTCGAACGAGTACGGGCATGGCGTCGGCCACGTCGACGGCCGCCGCCGCCGCCGCCGCGGGCGTGCCCGGACCTGCCCAGCGGGCGGATCTTCGGCGCTCCGACGAAGAATTATTCTCCGAATCCTGTGAAATGGATGTGTCACCTGCGGACCCTTACCCTTCCCAGCGAGTGCGGACTGTGTCAGACTGTGCATCGACGGGGACTGTAATTGCGAACACCGGCACCGACGGCCAAGTAGTCGACGACATCTTGTGTCCGCGCGCCGCCGACGAGCCGGAGGAAGACGACGACCACGCCGGGTGGACCCGCGTATCCCATCAGCGTCGCCGTAAGAAGACCGTGAGTGTTCCCGAAGCTTCTCCGCAGCGGGCTTCGCCACACGCCGGTAAGCCGAGTGCTTCACAACGCCACGCCACCCTCACGCGAGCCCAGATCGCGAGTAAAGTCAACGCCGGCATGGCAAAATCGGCGCGCATGCCAAACTTTGCGTCGAGAGATGAGTATCGCGTGGTCGTGCGGCCACGTGGCGGCCTAGAGATAGGCAAAACCGACCTGCGCCGCGCCATCTTCGCTGCGGCCAAGGCGGACGAGGAAGCCGTGCGCGAGGACACGATGCTCCCGAACATTGCCCAGAATATTCTCGTCATAAGCACCCCGATTTGGGAGAGAATGCTACGCTACGAGGTTGTGAAGAGGATCGCCATCGGCGACAAAGAATACGAAACGTACGCGTACCGCGCGGCGCCGGAGGACACCTCTCGCGGCGTGATACGTGGAGTGGGCCTGGAAGACTCCGCGGACGACATCTACCGCCACATAGTCAACAGGCATAACCCTACCGCTGGTGACGCGCACCGCCTCGGTCAGTCGATGGCGGTCGTCATCCTGTTCCACGGGAGTAAAGTGCCGTCCTACGTCTGGTACGGCGGCGTCGTCACGCGTTGCTGCCTCTACAGGCAGCACAAAGAGGTTTGCAGAATCTGCGGCCAAATCGGACACAGGAAGGACGTGTGCCCAACGCCGGGCGCCCGCGTGTGCTTTGCGTGCGGGCTGAAGAACCCCGGCGACGGGCACGAAGGCAAGTGCAAGCCGCGGTGTCGCCTGTGCGGCGGCCCACACCCCACGGGCGAAGGCTCGTGCAAGAACAAGTTCAAAGTCCCGTATCAAGTCCGCAAGCGACAGTGGGAACGGAAACTGGAGGAGGAACGCGCGAGAGCGGCAACGCCGGCGCCCAAGATCAGACTCTCTCGGAGAGACGAGTTCCCCGAAATCGCTCCGCCGCGCCGGAGATCGTCGCGGAGGAGCGCGTCGCGAGGTGCCGCCAGGAGTACATCGCGCGGTCGCCGCGCCACGTCGAGAGGCCCCGCCTGGGCGGCGATTGCCGCCGGCGCAGCTGGTGGAGCGGCTGCCGCACCGAGCCGCCGGCGCTCAAAGTCCGCGCGCCGCGACCGCTCGGAGTCGAGACGGAGGAGCGCGAGCCGGCCGCCGCCACGCCGCGGTAATAACGCCACGAAACAAGCGAGTGCCTCCCCGGAAACCGTGGAGCTGAGAAAGATGGTAAAGGAGCTGCAGGCTACTGTGCACGCCCAGCGGGTAACTATCGAACAACTAACCCTAAAGCTCGAGGAACTGTGGGGAGCGAGAGCGACCACGTGGTCCAAGCCCGCGCCCGCAGAAACGACTACGACCGCCAAGCCGACGGAGTGCCCGGCCCCGCCGCTGAAGCAAGTAGCGCAGCGCCGCGCGTCCCCGGCGCGGGAGCAAGAGGTGGAGGACGAGTGCGACGAGGACATCGGCGACGCCGGTTCCAGCATGTCGACTGCCGCCTCGAGCACAATCAGCAAGCCGACGAGTTACGCCAGCCTCAACAACCGCTACCGCAAGCTCGAGTCCCAGATGAACCGCTGGGGGAAGGACTTTGACGCCCTCGAGCGACGACTCACCAACAGAATGATACAAGTCATGCAGCAAGCAATTCAGCAGGCAATCCTACCCGTTCAGCAACAACTCAACCAACTGGCAGCATCCGTAAGGGGCGCAGCACAAGAGCACGGCAACCCGATCACCGTCTCTCCGCCATGATGACGACGCCCAGGCAACGCACTTCGCTCCGCATCTGGCACTGGAACGCCAACGGCTTTCGGTGCCGGAAGGCGGTCTTGCAACAACACCTTCAAACGTTGACGCCGGCGGAGCAGCCCGACGTCATCATGATACAGGAAACCCACGCAGAGATCGCGCCGTCCCTCCCCGGCTACAGGGCGCACGCTAGCCCGCCGAGCGCTCGCACCTGCGGGCGCGGAGCGGCGCAAGGCGTGTGCACCTTCGTCAGGAAGGGCATCACTTTCATCAAGCACGACGCATTCATGGGGAACCGAGGAAGCGCCATCGAGATGTGTGCGACGGAACTCTCGGTGATCACGGGCAAGCACAAGAGCACGAGCACGATCGTCATGGCGGTCAACGTGTATAGTAACCCACAGCACAACCAGCAACGCTTCAAGTCACTACTGCACAGAGCGCGCGGGGCAGTCTCCGCATGCGACGGCGCCATCGTCGTCGCGTGCGGGGACTTCAACGCGCGACACAAGGAGCTCGGCCACGCCGCCACGACGGTCAAGGGCCGAGAGTTGTTGGAGGACGCCGCCGAAGCGGATTACGTACTCCTCACGGACCCAGCACACCCCACACGCATCGGCACGTCCGTCGTGAAAGACACCACACCAGACCTGGCGTTTCTCCACCTGCCCGACGACCGTACGGCTAGCTGGAGGAACACGGGCATAAATCTCGGCAGCGACCACTACATCGTGGAAGTCCTCATCCCGCTCCGACCCAACAGTAAGACCAGCGCCGACGACGGGCAGATCAAGCACCGGCTGACGAACTGGCACGATTACCGCACCGAAGACCTGGGTGAAATCACGGACATAGAGCAGTGGACGCGCAAAGTCGTCGCAGCCGTCGAGAAGGCGACGTCCGTCACGGAGACGTCCGAGGAGACCACGCGAATAGACCCCCGGCTCGCGCACATGCTGGAGGCTCGAAGCTCGCTACAGCGAAGGTGGAAGCGGCAGCGGCACAACCGCGCCCTCCGCAAGCGGATCGCCACGCTCGGCCGAGAAATCGAGAAGTACAGCCGCCAGCTGTGCGCGCAGCAATGGTTCGAGCTGTGCAACGAAGCCGACGGCCAGCTCCATCGCGGGGGAACGTGGAAACTCCTCCGTCACCTGATGGACGAAACCCAAAGCAAGGAGTATCAACGTCACCGGCTCGCGCAAATCATGTACGCGGCGGCGAAGGAGCTCGGAGAACGGGAGGTACACAAGCGGCTCAACGAGCGCTACCTTCCCGAGACCGCGACGGAACAACAAGGAGAGTACGCCGGCCCGCCCAACCCTTCGCTCGACCGCGACATCGAGGAGTGGGAGGTCCGGCGCGCCACCCAGGCCCTGAACTGCCGATCGGCGGCGGGCCCGGACCGCGTCACGAACAAGGCGCTGCGTAACTTGAGCGACGCGGCCATAACATCGCTCACAAAGTACTTCAACGAGCACTGGCGAGCCGGCAGCCTCCCGCGACAGTGGAAGACGGCCAAGACAATTCTCATACCGAAGCCCAACAAGCCGCCGGGCATAGAGAGCCTGCGCCCCATCTCTCTCACGTCGTGCGTGGGGAAGGTGTTGGAGCACGTTCTCAACGACCGGTGGCAACGGTATCTCGAGTCCAACGGCCTGTACCCTGACCCCATGCTGGGCTTCCGCTCGCGGCTGGGGACACAGGACGCAATGCTGCTGCTGCAACGCGAGGTGCTGGCTCCGCCGTCGGGACCGACCTCGGACAACCGCGCCATCCTGGGCCTGGACCTGCAGAGCGCCTTCGACAAGGTGAAGCACTCGGCGATCCTGGCCCAAGTGTCCCGGCTCGGCCTGGGACAACGGTCTTACAACTACGTTCGAACCTTCCTGACCGGCCGCACGGCCCGACTGGAGGTGGGCGGGACACAACTCGAGGAGCGAGAACTGGGCAGCGTCGGCACGCCGCAGGGCTCTGTCATCTCGCCGCTGCTATTCAACCTCGTAATGATCGGCGTGGCCCGCCGCCTGGACGAGCTACCCGACGTCCGCTACACCATCTACGCCGATGACATTACGCTGTGGGTGCCGGGCGGCAGCGACGGCCACATCGAGTCGGCGTTACAAGAGGCGGTGGACGGCATAGAGGAGAGCCTGCGCGGCACGGGTCTCCGATGCGCCCCGCAAAAATCGCAACTCCTGGTCCTGCCCCCGACGGGACGTCACCGCAAGAAGACCGAAGCGGAGCGCAGCATCGTGGTACGCGGGAGCGACGGCACGGCGATCCCCGAAGCGACGAGCATCCGCGTCCTGGGTATGTACATCGACGCGAGCCGACGCTACAACACCACCACTGTCGAACGGTTGGTAACAAAGATGGGCATCGCCACGCGCCTCGTCAAGCGCCTCGCCACGCGGGCGCGCGGCATGCGAGAAGCGAGCCTGCTGCGCCTGCTGCAGGCGTTCGTGGTCAGCCAGGTGGCCTACGTGGGAGCCTTCCACGACTGGCGGACCCAAGAACGCGCAAAGATCGACGCGGCGATACGCAAGTCGTACCGGGCGGCCCTGGGCCTCCTCAACAGCACGAGCAACGCGGCCCTCGCGTCTCTAGGAGTACACAACACGCTCTCGGAGATCAGCGAGGCGCAGCGAACGTCTCAACTGGAGCGCCTAGGGTCGACCCGCACGGGCAGAAGGTTACTACAGCGCGTGGGACTAAGCTGCTCCTTCGACGAGGAGGACGAGCTAGTACCGCTGCGCGACGACATCGCAAGCAGCCTGGTGATCCCGCCGCTACCCAAGAACGTGGCGCCGGGGCGAAACTCGGAGCGGAGGATGGCGCGGGCGTGCGCGCTCGCCAAGGGGTACAATGGGAGGAGCGACGCGGTGTACGTGGACGCTTCCAAACGCCGCGACAGGGAAGACACCTACGCCGTGGTGGCGATACGAGCCGCCACGGGAGAAGTACTGAGTGCGGGCAGCGTGCAAGCCAAGACCGCCAGACAGGCGGAGGAGGCGGCCATAGCGCTGGCCCTGCTTCACCCCGAAACGCGAACGGTGTTCAGCGACTCGAAGTCGGCCATCGCCAATCTCGCCAGGGGTATGGTCTGCAAGACAACGATGCGAGTCCTCTCCGGCATCGGGGAAGGCGCGCGCAAGAACGCAACGACGACCGTGCGCTGGTTTCCGGCCCACATGGGTCGGGAGCTGCGAGGCGGCTACAGGAACGTCAACGAGGCAGCCGACGCTGCGGCCCGTGATCTCGCCGCGTGCCGGGCCGCGCCAGCGACGGACGCCGACGTCGACGAGGAGCCAAGCAACGACGAGGACGACAACGGCGCAGAGCCCCTGACCACATACGGTGCTACGCTGTGTTGGTATAGGACAGAGAGGCAGGCCTATCCTCCGCCCCACCCGGGGCTCGCGAGGAGAGAGGCCGTGCTTCTACAACTGCAAACCGGGACGGTGCTTACGCCGGCGCTCGCGCGCCACGTGTGCCCGGACATGTACGAGGACGAGGTGTGCAGTGTGTGTGCGCGTGTGAACGCAGACTTGGCCCACTTGATGTGGGGATGTGCGGACCACGACCCAAGTGCGGGGAGGCCGATCCTCCCACCGGACATTGCGGACTTAGTGCGCTCTTCGGGGCGAGAAGATCAGCTAAGGGCCATCCAGCGGCTCGAGGCTGCACTGGACAGGCAAAGGCGAAAGGGGAACCCGCACTCCTCTCGGCCTCCTCCTGCGGGAGCGAGGGCTAGGGGCGACAGCGGCGGCACTCCAAGTAGCCCGCGCCGACCAGACGTAGACCTCGGGGTCGGCCCGACGCCGCAGTAAGCGGTGAAGACTACGGGACGGTGAAGCCCTGCGTGGCCTGACCCGTCCCCGACTGCCGGTACCTCAATAAAGTCCTTTCTCTCTCTCTCTTAACTAGCCATATGGCTTCTTTTTTTTTTCTCGAAGCCAAAATCAACAAAACAGGGTAACACTTCTTTCTGGTTCATTGTGCATGAAGCTTCTACATTATCACTGACAAATTGATCTTTTGGGGGGCTCAATTTTATAATACAAAACAAATTTGATGATTCACCTAAAGTAATATTGTTGCTTTTTTGCAGCCCGAGCCAGCTTTTAAGCCTGTAATGAGCCATGCCAAGGACAAGTGGAACGCGCCTGCCCGGTACATGACAGAACGCTCGCCGAAGCGCGGCTCCCCTAGACAGTGGCACCAGATTTCCCTCTAGTATATATCAGTATGAAACTCTATGGTCAGGATGCCTTCTTTGGAAGCTGTAGCCAAAGCTTCCCCCGCCATGGACATCAGAACGAGCTGCGACGCTACGCTGCGGTCAACCAGTCTCGCCTCCCGGGATAGCCGAGTTGGGCTGGGGACGGGGGTCAACGCTGGGTGTCGATCACAATCCCATATTGTGTGGAATATGTTGGGGTGAAACCTTCAGCAGGACCAGTACACACTCACTGTTCTTTTTCTAGCGGTACGAGATCAAAGCTTTGGGGCTCCCCAGCAGGGTTCCGCAACTTACGTGTTTTGCTCGTTCTTTGATGTGTGTCTGCCGTCGTGTGAACATGCCCCGCTCGTGTTGCTGCTATAACGCAGCCATAACGCTGCTCTTTTTTTTCGCGCAGAAGCCCCGGAAAAGCATAAACGGACGATCGCGACTAGATAAAATTACCCTGAACACGGACCTCGGTACTTACCGAGGTCCCTCGAATACATGCGACTAAAATTCGGCCGCGGATCTGCTCACTTCGTTGCAAACGCGGTCAAAAAGCGAGTCTTCTACCGCTTCTGCCACGTAAATGCCTCTGTTCTCTTTTCCGCCCACCTCTCACGCACTTCCTCTCCCGTCTTGCTCCTCCAACGGTAAGCACGGTGGAGATTTTCACAAGTCATTTCAAATTTACCGCGTTCCACTGCTCGCTCACTACTGTTGGACCTCTTGGAATAACGCCACGAGTATAGGATTGGGCGCCATCGCTTTTTGAGTTTTTGAGTTTGAACATTTTAACGCGTATTTTTTTTATCTGTTGTCGCAATAATCAAGCAGTCATGTATTTGTAATTAAAAGAACATTGCAAATATCTGATCGGATCTGATTGTAGGGTTTAAGGCGCCGACGCAAAGCAGGCGATGAGGCGCGCCGTATTGGAGGGCTCCGGATTAATTTTGACCAGCTGGATAACGTGCGCCGAAATCTCGTACACACGGGCGTTTTTGCTTTTCGCCTCCATCAGAAAAGCGGCCGCTGTGGCCGGGAATCGAACCCGCGACGCCTTAGCCACTGAGCCACTGCGGCGGGTGAAGATTTCAAATACCAGTTATGTCTTGATGTTTTGCCTGAAGTGTGCGTAATGTTTCTTTTTTGTTCGTTTCCGAACAGTGTTGACAAGTACGAGGTGTGTTTCCAGATTGAGTGGTTTGGAAAATATTTGCCTATATAAACTTCTTATTCAGCTATTGTGTTAACAGACAGGCCAAAATTATCGCGTTTAAGTAGCCCAAGAACGACTATCGTCTTTAGAACAAATCGAACCCAATGCTAACGCTCTTTCCAACTTCGCGCCTTCCAGCCTGCACTGCAGAGAGACGCTGCGGCAGAACAGAACCACAGGCAGTGCCAAGGCTACCATAGAAGCCTAAACCGAAGGAAAGGGCATGTGCACGTACCAATGCAGAAATTTTGGGTGCCCGAACGAGGACGACTATATCTGGCTTCGTGCTTCCCTTATCTATATTTTGGCTCATGCGTTTTTTTTTTGTTTTTTTTTTTTGCCATCGAAACGGCCTGCATCCAAGAGCAATTTCCTACCGAGCGTGAAAATTGTAATTTCCTTGTGGTTCCTAATCTCGTGTTCCGTTCCCACTAATGTTCGGCTCCTCCGAGGCGCAACTCGAAGACTTCAGCGACACGTTCTTAACGCTTCTTTCTTTTTTGACAGCAACCGCAGAGCAGCAGGTGAAAAAAACAGGAGAAATAAATAGCAAGCCGTTTCCGCCGCGATGATGCCCGCGCGCACACGGAGGCATAGCTGCATGCGGTTCTCTTATTTCCGGTTACAAGCAATCCCATTTAAATATCCTCTTTTTATGCCCCTGTCCCCACCTCCCCGCGCCCACTTTTTCTTTAGCATGTGCCGTTGTGCAGCATTCATGGCAGCTGCTGCGAACAGCTATGCGATAAGAAGGCTTAGAAACTGGCTTTATCAACGCCCTATGACCCCTTATCATGGTTGGCATTCGTGGTTCCCGGTTCTTATCGACGACCGATGACTTCAGCGCAGTTGTTCCCGAATGACGGTTCTCCGCTGGGGCTTTCTGTCTACCTAGTGGGTGTTGCTTCCCTGCGCAACCGCGCATCTCCGCTGAGGCCTGATTTCATTACAAGGCCCTACAATGGAGGCGAGCGGAGTTGCAATCCTCCGGACAGAAATCACGCGCCACCGCTCTCCTGTTGTCATCCTGTTTTTCACGGGCCTAAATGGGCCTCTTTTAAATGATTTTCTTTTTTAAATTCTGTATTACCAACGTTGCTCCCGTTTTCCTGTCTCTTGTTGTACTTTGCCACCAGCAGAGTTAAAAAAACGGCGACGTTGCTTTTACTTCTAGGCTTCATCTTGTGCGTGAATTCATTTGCACTTCCGGCTTGCTGGGCATCTTGCGTCGCGATAAACCGGATATGTATATAAACGCATAAAATTATAAATTCACCGAAAAAAAAAGCGTCGACAGAAGCCGGGCAGCCAAAGAGGTCAGATCACATTTGGCTATACTGATAAAGTCCGTAGCTTTAGCAAAGTTCACTCTCAAAACAAAGCTCGTAAAAGGGTTGTAACGGCTCTATTTACTAACTACTCCCGAACTTTACTACACCGCAGAACGGTACAGGCTCTGCCACTAACTATGCAAACTAAATGCTATTGTTACTATAGTCCAGACCGTGCACTTAGTGACTGCTGCTTGTTTGACACTAACATTCACTGACAGTAACAAAATTCTATGAAATATTGAACATAATAACTACAGCCCATTTACCACTCCAAATCACGGTTAAAAAGTTTATGCAAATCCACATGCTGACCTGTATATGCTTACATTGAAACGCATAATTGTAGAATTATCGCTGAAATATTCGATCTTTGCAACAAGCCCACCGACCCTACCAGAGGGCTTTCGCTGCTGGGTATATAAGTAAGAAGAGCAGATGTACTTCTAAGCAAGACCGTTCAAAGTGCAAAACGTAAACGAGGGACGACGAGAGGGCACAGGGACACGCGCTACTTCCAACTAAGATTTATTAGGAAAAGAAGGCATATATATACACAGAAATCGTGCGCACACCGGTACATTCTTGAGGTCACGCCACGCACACCCAAGACACGCATGATAAAATCGGAATACGATAAAACAACGATAAAACAAAATAACGAAAACCGAAAAAACGATAAAAGTATTTGTTCGACAGCAGCTTGTGCGACACGTGCATTCAGATTCGTATGTTCAGATACGAAAGTTCCTTTTGTGATAGAGTCAGAGATGGCTTGCTCACGCATGCATCCCCTCCGAGGCGGGCCATTTCAGAAGCTTCGATAAGTTTCCTTGTTAACTGGTTGTGATGTCTTGCTATTGTTATAGTCTGATTTAAGTCAGGTTGACTTTCTTTACATTTTATACAATCTCGGCAGTGCGCACTAAGGTGCCCCGTGTTTCCACGCTCTACATTCCATTTGTGCTCCCGCAGTCGATCATTTCTAAGTTAACGAAGTTCATTTGTGCTCCCGCAGTCGATCATTTCTAAGGTAACGAAGTTACACTCGCTCACCCCGTGCATCTCGTTGGTTTTCTTGCTCAATTTATTTGTTGTCTAAGTGTGATTCAGTCTGCCGCATGTGTCTATGTCGTGGTGCGCGTTCAGCCGATCCACATTGTCAAGTGTAGTTTTTTACTGGGTTATGCATGGCCAGTTAGTTAAAGCACTAAGTACCTAGTTTATACTGGAACAAGTGACTGGTTAGTGTTCTGTTAGTAAGTGCCACGACCTTTTCTTAAGTGTTCCGCAGTGTGTGAAGAATTCCCTGCTCGCTGCGGTGGCTTCAGCTAATAGATCCTTTCTTGGAGGGAGTGCCCATGAGAAGGCTTGTAGAGCAAGCTGAGGTGTCGGACGCTTGCTTGAACGTGACGATGCCCATGCAGTCTACATCTACCTATCTCAGGTCTATCTCTCTTGGTGGTTCATTTTATCCTCCTTGCTCGAAGCATTCGCGTCTCGCTCATAAATCGTCTGTCATCGCGAAACCAGTCCGCGCCTTGGTGACAAGGGCTTACAGGGCCAAACACACTTGCGGAGAGCGACGCGTTTCCGCAAGTGCTTTCTCGTTCTGGAAACCGTTCCGGAAGTGGTCAGAAACACGCAGGAAATCTACAGGGCCGGTTTTGGGGTGAGAAAAAACGCTTGCGGAAACGCGTCGCTCTCCACACTCGTGTGTGGCCCTGCTGTCCCGCTGTGCGCGGCCGGCGCCGTTCTACCTCGTACGGCTGTGCCTTCTGCGTTCGTCACCGACAAGCGACAATGTTGCAAAATTTCAACCCAACTTTAAATGGCGGTAACGAGCACGCAACGGCGCTCTGTGGTCCCAGTGCACTGAATAACTCAAACAAGACACAGACCTTTGCGCGAAATGTAACTCAACGGCCACGCCTCGTTAATTCAGAATATTCCACGTGCAGATCTCCGCGAGTTCACCCGCGTTCGTGCGAGCGTTCGTCCACACGAACGTTGGCCGGGGCACGGGGTTCGCGCCAGCGGGGCGGAACGTATGTTTCCGCACGGAAGGCGACGCATTCGATACGCAGCGGCCGACCCGCATCGCCTGCTTCTCCGAATCCCACGAGAAGCGGCCGGTCGAACTCCAGTGTTCCCTAAAGATGGTATCACATCGTCTATAGCTTTGGAAAAAAAAAAAAGCAGTGTATTCCTTTAGCAAACATCGAAGCGTATGTTACGGAATTCTAGTCACGCGGAAATAGCGCCACCCCTAACTAAGCCGGCATTGACTATCTTACTGTAAAAAGTATCGAACACGGGCGCGAACCTCATCCGGCTATTGTTTTTTTAAATCGAAGCTTTCAGCGGCTAGTCGAAAGGAAAATTCGACGGTAGAAAACTGCTTCAGTGCAACGCCGTGGCCATGCGCAAAAGAACCAGATTGAAGGGGAGTTCAAAGTAAGGGGAGAGAGGTTAGTCAGATTTAGGGATGACGTAGCTGTGCTCTCGCATCTTCCAACGCTGGTAAGTGGGAACGGCGCATCGGAGGGAGCGAAAAATCATTTCTCTCGCAGAAAGCTACTGCGTTAAGCGCATCTCAAGGAACAGTGGCGGGAAGGGGCGGTAGCGGTGCTTGCGGAGCAGCGCCAACGTGACAATCGCAAACACCGGCCGCACGTCGCAGCTTCGCTGGTTGACCATCTGTACAGAGTGAATGGGCACACGTTTTAACACGAAAGTGCTTTATTGCTGGATACACAAAGATTTGACTAACGTCATATTCGTCACGCAAGTGACGCCAATACAACGAATCAAGTGGCCTGTAAAGGGTGCACCCCTGCACGCAGTGTCTACTTGAGGGGAAGCAACCTTTAGTACTAAAGAGTACGTTACACTTAGGGTTAATTGTTCGTTTTCGGGTTTTATATTTTAACACGAAATTGTTTTACGCCGGGATACATCAAGATTTCACTGACACACCTTTGCCAAAATGACCCGTCAGCAGGACGTCGCTCGCCAAGCACACCCACAAGACATCCGCCGACACGCAAATCATGCTCACTGCAGAAATCGCTCCACGTTTCACTTTCGTATTTTACCGCTTCCTATGGCAGAGGAATCAACCACACGTTGTTTTTCTTCCCTCCTCTATTTAGTTTCCTGTTTTGGGGAAATAATTATATAAGCTGAACGAGCCTCCACGCGCACTCCCCGAAGCCCTCCTTTTTCGATCTTCACAATTTCTATTCAGCAGTTGTTGGAGCCCAACGCTCGCCAGGAGCGGTAATGTTTAAATGTAGGCTGAATTAAGAGCGGCGCGTATGCCTAGTGTATCATTTTCCTGAAATTGAAACAGCGCGAGCAGTTTCCCAATCAGTGCGCGGTGCCTTTCTCGCCCCATGGGGTGTCTCGTGGGCTGTGCGTTTCGCCCTGAGTGCAATATTTCACGCGGTACAATTACGGTGCGAAGAGATGTCAGCAGTTCCCGCCACCTCGTTACTCGTACCTTGTTCTATCGTTACACCGGTAAGGCCTTTTCATTACATCCGCTTCACAGAAAAGTGCTGTATATACCACGAAGCTTTGCGCACAAAACTGTCGGCTCCATGACTGTCCCCTCACGTGAAGTCCCTCGTGGGCTGTGCATCTCGCCTTGGGTGCAATATTTCACTTGGTGAAATTACAGTACGAACAGACGTGAATACTTACCGGTCACTTCCTTACTCTTACACTATTCTCCAGTTACACCGGTAGGGCATGTTCATTACATACGCTTAATAATAGAGTGCCATAATACGAAGCTTTACGGAGAATTGGTCACTGCATTTTCCCGCTACACCACAATACAAGAAGAGTAAATAAACACCATTAAAAGGTGGACCTGTCCCACTGGAAAAAAAATATAGATAACCGGAACGTACCAGCGTCCACATGAAGCCCTGCAGCCCTTTTTGCTTAATCAAGTTGACCACAAAGCCGCCGGTGTACACAATTTTTCACAAAGCGGAGGATTAGGCACTGCTCGTATAATGGCTTTTCGCGTGCTTCTTGCCCGCATTTTTTCTGTTATTGCTCCTTTCGCCTTGGGAGAGACGAATAAATTACGCCGATTTTTCTATTTTCTCACGTCTGCAAACGTAATGCCAGGCTTACAGAAATTTAAAAAACAGCCTACTCGCCTGTTTTCCTGTACCTCGTTTCCGAAAACGAAGTGAAAGTAACGAGACGGTGCTTTTTTCGTTTCGCAAAGGCCGTTCATTTTACGGCGGACTGGGGAAACAGCGGACGGCTGTGGCCGCAGCGATATGAAGTTCGCCAAGCTCTAGCGGCCGGCGGCGGGTTTAATGCGGGCACGAGTGTTGTGCAAGAACACCACGAGGAATAATGGCCTTGTTTGCACACGGAGTGTGTTTACGTGAGGAAGCTAGTGAAGGAGAAGAGCGGAAGAACGAAGTAAGCAGAAACGAGCTAGGAAGAAAATACTATTGCTAATCTGTTTCCGTGATTTCGCTAGGCAGTAACAACCATCGCAAGGCATAAATTTTAATTCCTCGCTGCGTCTCGTCACCCTAACCACCCCCCTCTCCCTACTTTATCGACAGCAGGAAAAAAAAAAGAAATCGGAAAAAACAGCTCTTATCTTGCATTGACCAGTGGGTTGCTTCTAATTGCAAAGTAACGGCTGGCTGCCGAACTCAAAGTTTGCCGCCACTTTTACCCCCGAAAGAGAGCTCCCTCGTTGCGCAGTATCATACCGTAGATCAGCTCTGCGCGGCATATTTGAAAACGTGCTTCTCTCTCAGGGCTTCCTGATGGCGAAGAGAGCGGCTTTTTGGTTACTCCCATATTATTCTTGGTTAGTGTATAGTCGATGCACGTGTTGTTTTAATGCTGGCGCCAACGCACTTAAAGTTTGTTAGGATTCTCTCTTGTGAATTGCGCTGTTGCGTTTGTCTCGTATTCAAACCTAGACGCGCCATATTAACTGGCATCTATCAGCGGACGGTGGAAATGAACCGATTGGCGGAAAGGGGCGTGGCTCTTTCTTTATGCGCACTACAAGAGCACAGATGATGATGATGATGATAGTTGGGTTTTATTGGCGCAAGGCCGACTATGGGCAAAGCCGACGAACCCATGTTTTCTAGTCAGCGTGTTTTTAAGTTTTTAGCGGAGGTGAACTTTCTGCAGCTCTTGTCATATCACGTGTAATCATCCTGGCCCTATACACCAGCCATCTCCATTGTCTTTTGTTTTGCATCACTTTTACTTTTAGTCACATGTTTTAGTATGTACGTTCTCATCACAATTCAGTAACATCTTCTTTGGCGCTCTTTGCCCAAGAGCACAGAAGCGAGTGATCAGTCAGAGGCGTCGCCAGCCACCAAAGTCCAGCCGCTATAGCCACCGAAGGAACAACGGTAGCATGCGAACGACCCCTCGTGGCGCCGCACTTTAAGATGGCTGGTTTTCATTCAGGTCCCTTTTGAAAACGGCCCTTTTGAGTCCCGTTCATCGTGACGTACTTCCGGTTAAGCAGTGGGCATTGGCAGTAGATTTGCCGTGCTTGCGTTACGTTACTTCCGGTTATTTGCTTTCAGCCAATCAGGGCTCGCCAAAAGGGACACTTTTAAAAGAGACGCTAAAGGGACAAAACTAGAAAATACCACCCCAGATCGAGTAGTTTCGCTTGTTCGTGGACGCCACACTACTCACTCCCCCTCAGTCGAATTAAAATCCAACTAACAGTCCACTAGGGCAGCACTACGTATGCTTGGATTGCGAAGCGAGGTAGTGAAGCATCGCGGGTTGCTTGAAACTACCATGGCTATTCACGACAAAATAAAAGCCCAAAGGAGCGGAAGTACGGGCTCTTCTGCGTAATGTTTTATCCATCTATAGATTAAACAGTGATAAGCCAAGCCAGGTATGTACGTCGTACATAGCAATTAGATACGATGGCTATTTCGGTGCATACACCCCAACCCACTGTAATTTTGTTACTGATGGTAATAAAAGACTAAGATATGGTCATTGGTGTAGGCCTAGTGGCTCTGGCGTTGTGCTGCTGAGCCCAAGGACGCGGGTTCGATTCCCGGCGGGGCTGCCGCTTTTTTGGTGGAGGAGGAAAGGGGAAATGCCCGTGTGTACGAGATTTCAGCGCACGTCGAAAATTCCCCAGGGGGTCAAAATTAATACGAAGCCCTGCACTACGGCGTGCCGCATCGCCTGTGTAGCGTCGCCGCGTTTAACCTCACGATCAAACCAATCAATCGGTGCAGACCAATGATCGTGCAAATAAAATACGGTAGAAGCTGAGCTATGCCAATTTTGAAGTAACTGTGTTACTTAAAACTGTGTTACTTCCTAACTGTGTTACTCACTATCCTGGGCTTGATAAATTTGACCAGACTGTCTTGGGAGGTCTTAGAGACACCGTAGAGGCTGCCCTCTGTAGCACCTCTTGCATCTTCGAAGACAATGGCGAAGAGAAAGAGGTCACTACGCTGACCTTTATCTGAGCAAATTTTAATTCCTCCTTTCATGGAAGGCAGCCAGCTACCTAACATTTTACCTAAATAATAAGCCAGGTTCATCCAGTTTGTACTTAACCAGATTTCAAACATACAGCGCAATCAAGCTCAAACTCAAGACGGCAAAGAAGCAAAAGCATATAAGCTTTTGCTTCAAGCTTTTGCTTCATCAACAAGTAAGGTACGTGCTTCTGCCAAAGTTATGATGCCGTTAAAATTCTCAAGAACAAACAGAACACTATTCACCCTGCATTCAGACCGTGGTGTTCAGCTTACCAAAAAGCGACGGCGTGGGCTTCGACAAAAGGCACCAACCAAGGCTGTACGAGGACACACAAGGCCGAAATCCATTTTCTTCAGATTGTGAAAAGACGGCACGATTGCATCGCGTTTCTTCAGATTTACATACTTTAGGATTTACTATCTCTTTTTTTACAACCTCCACTAACTTACGCGTTTCTGTTGACTTTACTGAGTCCTCGCCGCAACTTTTCATGGCTTAGAAATGTTTTGAAGAGCCTGCTAGAAAAAACTCGGACGTGTGTATAAGAACTTAGAATGGGTTAGGATCTCCTTCGACTTATATGATGCTCGACCGAAACGACAAGCATTCTTACGTAGGCTTTTTGCCTGTTTGTCTGTTTGTTTGTGTTCCTATAGCGGAAGCTCCGTATTGCGCGAAACTGAAGTCCTCGCCCCCGAATTCCCAACGACGACTGCCCCGTCTCTTCAAACTTTTTTCACCATACCCTTCTTTATCCTTTCTCAATTCTCGTTTCGTTTTATGTTGCCTTCTTTTACTGCTTACTTCATCCTTGGCCTCCTTTCTGATCACTAATCTACTTTATTCTGCGCAAAAGTCTACTTTGTCGTGATTGTACTCTCATAGCTCCGGTATACCGTGACCATGGTGACAAATACCTTTCTTTCCCGTTATATAGCGCTGCACGGCCGACTATTTCACCACACGCGATTGGACGTAGACGTATGTAGACGTTGTGTTTATTCTTTGCCGCCTTGTGGTGGGGATATATATATATATATATATATATATATATATATATATATATATATATATATATATATATATATATATATATATATATATATATATATATATATATATATATATATATATATATATATATATATCCCCTGGGGCCACATTAAAAATGGACGCCGGAATTGTTTAGCGCGTAGTGTAATCGAGTAGGGAGTAGAGACGGAAGCGGACAAAGGTAGGGTAAAATATTATTGGTGCAGAGCCTTGCGACACAGTTTCCGGCGTGGCTTGTTACAACTTCAGCTTGCATTGGACATCAGGGCCATTATTTCTCTCCTCATCTCAGCTTCTTCTTCTTTGCTTCTTTCCGTGCTCCCTCTTTTATTGCCTTGCCCACCATCCTCCTGCCCAGCACAGAAATTCCATGTTTTGAATGTTTTCGGTTGGTGTGATGCTCTGCTTACCTTATATTCGTATGCTCCATAAATATCACTATGTGGTCACGTTCCTGCTCATGTGTGTCATCATCATCATCATCATCAGCGGATCTACGCGCACTGCAGGGCAAAGGCCTCTCCCATTATTCTCCAATTATCCCGGTCCTGCGCTAATTGCGACCAATTTATCCCCGCAAACTTCTCGATCTCATCTGCCCATCTAACTTTCTACCGACCCCTGCCACGCTTGCCTTCTCTAGGGATCTACTCTGTTACCCTTAATGCTCGACGGTTATCTTGCCTTCGCATTACATGCCCTGCCCACGTCCATTTCTTCTTCTTAATTTGTACTAATATGTCCTTAACACACGTTTGTTCCCTGACCCACTCCGCTCTATTCTTGTCCCTTAAAGTTACACCTATAATCTTCCAATCCATTGCTCGCTGAGTCGTCCTCAATTTAAGTTGAACCCTCTTAGTGTGCCTCCAAGTCATGCATGTATATATATATCTCTATATAAGCAGTAGAATAGACTTCTCGAGGAGCCAGAAGAAATATCTGAGAAAATGGTTGACTCATGATTAAAAACAAACACAGTGGTTTACTGATCTTTCGACTGGAGGACCAGTTACTCAGATGAAGACTGGTTCTCCTGTCGAAACGTCAGTAAACCACTGTTTTTGTTTTTTATCGTGAGTCAACCCCTTTCTCATCTCATATATATATATATATATATATATATATATATATATATATATATATATATATAAGGAAATGAGGGGCTCGGGAAGTTGTTGTTGTCGAGAAGGCGTTGTAGACTGCCGACCTATCTTTATATATATATATATATATATATATATATATATATATATATATATATATATATATATATATATATATATATATATATAAAGAGCTATCAATATGGTTTTCAAAGCAAGGAGGCTTGCAAAAGCCGCGTAGGCTAGAAACCCTTCAGCGAGGCAGCATTTCCGATGGCTGAGCGGTTATTGATTAAAAAGATCAAAGGTGGAAGCCGGAAAGAACCCCGGAAAAACGCTCAGCCATCAGGGGTGCTGCCTCGGTGAAGGTTTTCCAGCTTACACGGCTTTTGCACGCCTCCTTGCTTTCAAAACCATATTGATGGCTCTTTTTGTTGCGCCACCCTCCAAGTTTTCTTTCTATTTTATGATCATTCAAGGTGACCTTGATTTGACTTTTTTAACGTTTCTATTTTATTTTTAAATTCTTTTATTCACGGCGTTTCTAAAAGTCATTTCTGCTGCTTTTTTGTTGACCAGCCTGTCTCTCATTTCTTTTTTTACAGGTCACGTTCCATGAAACGAAGTTCTAACATATTTGTTTGCCCTTTCTTTCTGCTGGAAATTTTCCGAGCAATAAACCTTTTACGTCTCGGAATAGTTGCAACATCGACTACGCATGAGAAACTCCACTGGATCACCCCTAAGCCCCGGCTTCACTGACTCAAGATGTGAATAAAACAAACAATGCCCCCATAAGTTGCCAAGAAGTGAGTACCTTAAATAAGCATTTCGTGCACGCTACACCAACTTGTATTACTACGGCGGTGTTTGTTAAAGCTACAAAAGCTGTAAATGCGAAAACAGTCATCACATTTGCACAAGCAAAAATAGAACAAAACGAACCCTGCACAACGTCCAAGTATAGAAACATATTTAAGTTGAATCTGTAAAATAAAAAGGGAGAAAAAGCGAAACAAGAATTAGCGAGGAAGCGTATAGAAGAACAAACGGATTGTATTTGCGGGGAAAAGTTACAATGGTGGAAAAATCAAACATGATGAGGCCGCAAAAGTCGGATGAAATTTGTTGGGGTTTTCCCCTCTGGCGTTTGCACCTATGTCAGCTGTTTTGAATTTTTGCACAGTTGGCAATGGGAACCAAGTAAGACAAAATTGAGTGATGCCGAAAAAAGGAATAGACGAAAAATAAGAGTATCATGGCAAATAGGGAACTTAAATCTCACCGGGGTTACCGGAATAAACATCGAGGGTAAGTACCAGATAAGATAATGAAAGGCTAAAATCTGTGACGCAAGACAAACGAAAGATTAAAGAGGAGAGGAGATGAGACAAGTAGAGGAGAGGAGGGGAAGGAGAATGCGCATGTGCAGTGGGGGTGTGGACGCCGCACAACGGCGGAGGGAACAGGCGCGACCACAAGCTGCTTCGCATCTAAAAAAGAAACAGGCAGTAATTAAAAATAATAAACAAGTACGTATATCCATAGCGTCCGCTATATGACTGGTCTCGTGTGGAGGCCGAAGTGTTGCGTAGTAGATATATGCAGACCACGCCCGCACTTCGGCGTGGTAAAAAAAGCAAGAAGGCGACGAAACCAATTTCCTAGACGGGCGTAATCAGCGATCCTAGGCGCGTAATTGGGTAATCAGCAACCACGCCAGGTAATGAAAGCTCGCTGAGCGATCGTGCTACTACAAGAATCAAACTCAGACGCAAATCAATCTGCTGCCTGCCGTTCGTTCTTTAATCTTGATTCCGATTGGTGCGTCCGATGCGCCCTCGCTGCTTCTTTCTGCACGATCGCGCCATAAATTTCCCATTCCGCAATTTCCTCCGTGCCTCCGATCCCTCCTCCGTCAAGATCCATCATCCAAGCGGCTCGCACAATCAACTTTTTCCTTCTACTCATCGCCGCCTAGAACCGAGCCTCCACTTCTTACGCAAGAAGGTCGTAACTAATCCTTCCCAAGTTGTTTCAATCGCAGCATTATTCCGGACCATGAAGTCATGATGTGTTCTTGCGTTTATGTCCTTATTTTGTGTTCTTATTTTAATATCGTGCAGTCAAAACGCCACAATTCCTCTATTACTGCAGCTTCGACGACCCTGCAGCGAGCAGGCCTTGGTGAACAGTGGTGTCGTCATCGCCCTCTACCTTCACAACGCCGCATCCTTCACAGTTTCACTTTCTTATGTGTACATTGGTTTGGCTGCCTCGGACAGAGATCGCCTCCGCGTCAGCAACAGGCCCGTAGAATAGCTCATGATTACGACGCACGTTTTGCTGCCGCACTGCTAAGTGAAACACATTATCTTAAGTTGAACGCATTAGGTGGCCTTACGGGGCAAAAACCATTTGATATAAACAAGGAAAAAAGACAACGCTATGTCCTGTCTCTACCTCTACGGTGAGGTGATTTAGTTCTTATTTTGCGTGGGAAGGGCAAGGTGCGGGTCGGCGAGCATGGTGCTGCCGCCGATCAGACGCACGGCGCCGGCCAATGATGCCGGCTCGAGGCGGAGGCATTTAGGCAATTTCGGGCCCCGGACTCCAAATGATCGTGCACTTTTGGGGAATAACTATTTGCCTCGCTCGCGTTTTATTGCTCCGGCCGGAATCTTTTTCCCCCTGGTAGCGAGCGCCATTCTCACGTGTGTGAGCACCTTTCTCTACCCTTCTTATATTCGAGCTCAATGTTCAATCCTCGAGGCATCTGCACTTTCCTATTTGTCTAGTAGGGAAAAATTGGGGCAGCTTCGCAATAGTGGTGCAAAGCTGGAGAAACGCTGGAGCTGGGGGTTGACCTAGCTTCTTCCGATTTTGCTCACTTTTGCTAGGTTTCGCAAGGCTTTTCTAGGTTTTGTTAGTTTTTTCGATGTTCTTGCTAAACTAGGCTAAGTGTTGTTGTGAGGTGAGGCCAAGTTCGGCCGGATCTTACAGGGCCGTTCCGGTCGGTCCCCAACACTGACAGCGGATCCTAGGGGGAAGAAGCTAGCTCGACACCCCGCTTCGCTGCTTCTCCAGCCTTGCACCACTAGTGCGAATCTGCCCCATTTTTTGCGTTTTAGAAGCCCAAGAAAGACTATCACCTTTAAAATTGTATGGTAAGGGGTTCGCACACGCATATGCCCCTTGTGTTCACCCTCGAGCAGGCGCGAAAGTCGGCTTCACTGTTATGCTACCCTATCTGCGGTGGTGCACCCTTTACAGGCGACAGAATTTTTGTAGCGAGAGCTACAATGGCCGTATTCTCGCCGTTTGGCTGTGGCCGGTGGCCGCACCGCGAGCTGAGCGGTTGCCTAGCAACCACCGAAGCTAGCAGTGCCACTCGCCGCGCAATCCGGCATGACGTCAGAGGAGGAGCCGGTGAAACCGCGTTGCAACCACAGAGGAGGAGTCGGCGTTGCATCGCATATAGAGAAGGGACGGCTCGGTGGGATTCGTCGTCAGATATGGAAAGTAGGTCGGAGGGAGTGAAAGAAGCCAGTCTTCGTCGTCGGAACAAAACCAAGATGAGGCAGCGAGCCGAGGAGACGGAAGAAGAACAAGCCGTACGCCTCGAGGAGCGTCGTAACTACGAAGCGGCCGCGGGAGTGACTTCAGATGATGGTTCGTCGTCTAGTTCAGCCTCTCGCGCCAGGGTCCTGGATCAACAACGGGATGAAACCAGGATGAGGCAACGAGCTGTGGGGACAGAAGAAGAACACGCTCTGCCTATTGCACAGTAACTTAACGAGAGGCAACAACCAAACCTAAACACTCAGACGTAAGAAGCTAAACTATAAAGATGTAACCGTACAGAGAACCAAGCTAAACAACAACATTAACCGTACTTCTCGCTACGCACACCCAGGCATAACTGAGTTAAGCCAGAGCCATTTTTTTGTATTTTTTGCTGACGCCACCGCACCAAGCTCAACCTTAAACAGCACCTCTGCTAAAATAGCGAACATCCTTCGGCATTGTTGCGATAATAACGGTGATAATAGCAACAATGCTGGTGAGGTACCTGGTCCCATTTCTTGGAATCTGTTCTTCCTTATCCTTGCACTTTTTTTTGTTTCTATTCATCTTCGCCGTTAATCTTTTGCATGCGTTCTTACTGCTTGTTTAGTGCTCAGGCACTGGGAGAGTAGGCTACTAGAGACCTGTGAGCGTACTTTGGAGCCAAAAAATTTGTACGTGACTCTGAAGCCTTCGCAAGAGGAAACAAATTAATGTACGGCGGAGAAGAAATAGTACGTGTGGCGTCACCACGCCCCGCGAATGCCCACAGGGGCACTGCGACGGAGGTCTGGTGCGTGACCCGGAGAGCGGGTATTTGCGTGAATGCATGCTCACAGCCTCCGCGATCAGCAACATCGCGACAGAAGGAAGAGGCACGGGCAGATAGGGGTAAAAGGTGATAGTCTAAGGAAGGAAAAGTAACTGGTAAGTTGTGAAAAACAAACGCCGATGATCTCATGCAAACAATGCGGGCTAATGCGAAGCCGCAGTCACCAGCAACGCAACCTTCTCGTTTTGTTGTATTGTTGTTCTTCAGGTGTTAACGCAAGCTAACGCAAGTTTTGCACTGTGTTCCGCTCATCAGCTGCTTCATCGCACACTAGCAGCGATGCACGATGGGATGGCCGCAATACTGCCTATTGTCCAGGCAGGGCCATACTGTCGACTAATAATACGCATAGACTCTACGCAAGCCATCCACGACATCCGCCGCGTAACACAAGCTACAGCGTTCGCAGATGCCATTCACCACTTAGCACGAAGCACTCTACTGCAGATCCGCATAGAATGGGTACCCCGTTCAGCTGTACCCGGCAGTAGGGAGGCAGACACAGCTAGTCGCTCGCATAGCTTACCACTTTTCCCCGAAGATCCAAGTGGAAACCTGGCACAACAGAAGGAAATTCTCCGGCGCACCACGTGAGCCTCATACCCCCGTGTGGTTCACACCTCCCTGTTGACTTAACTCGCCGAGAGGAGGTTGCGCTGCGGAGAATACGCGTTGGGATGGCCCTTACGCCGTCTGTGACTGCCTCTTGGCCATCGCAGTACCGCGGCCCATACGACTCTACCTGCCCATTCTGCGACTCCGCCGCACAGAATGTGAATGTGCAGCATCTGCTGTGGACCTGCCCGGGACTGCATCAGATCCGATTCATGCAACCGGCCTCCACCCTGGCCGCCCTCCAGACCTGCAGCGCTGGGTTCGTGGACCATTTGATCAGCACCTTCTGGACTTTATACGAAAAGCAAACTCGTTCGTGTACCTGTGAATCGTGCACCGTTATGCCGCAGGGCAAACTTTTGAATAAAAAAAGATAAATAAATAAAATGTAAGGAAGAAAAGACGGAAAAACGAAAAAAAATCACTGTGGATGGGCTATTTATTGTAACGGTAGCGAGAATCAGACGTCTACCCTCCTCCCAGTTTGCGCAGACCCTCCGATATCGCTAGATTGGCACCAACGCACAATGGAGAGGGATTCCGCGCTGACGTTATAGATGAGAGGCTTACGTTGCTATCAGAAAGAGTGAAGGCCACGGTCGCGACGTTTCACCTCAGCTTTTTTTTGCCGCTCTCAACTCTTTCTTATCTCGAACGCTGTGGTCTATTGTGCTGCATAAAATACAGGAAACAAAATTTTCTTCGGATGCAAGTGACTAAACCACGCAACTCAAAAGGCCTTTGCCCTAGATGTGCTCTTTTTTCTTCTGTGCGTAAAAAAACGCATGGAGAATTGACGTTTTAAACGAGCTGACGTTTGATATTTACATAACTTACCATATTTTTCGTTGAGGACAGTTGTGAAGAAGAACAACAAAGCTCACCCAAACGTAAAAAGCTGCAATAAGATGCATATCAACGTTGTCAAACGAAAGCATAGGAGGGAGAAAAAAAGAGGGCCCGGAAATAGGAAAGAGATAACTTGTGAAATGTTGGGAACGTATTTATATGTTTTTATGGCTCTAGAATCATTTGCCTCAGTCTGTACTTTTGTTTACCCTGTTTTCAGTGTTGAGAGGAAGTAGTAACGTGGAGCGAAAACGATACAAAATGCGTGAGAAAGCACCGGTATTTCATCCTTGATGCTGATTCATGAAGGTATGAGAGATAATGCACACTTACCTCTTTATGAGTATCAGTGGCCGCTTTCTGGCAAACAGTAAATAAAACTCGTATTTACAGATAGTTTATACGAAACTGTTTTTTGTCTGTCTCTTTTATAGCATTTAACTTTTGGTAGGACTTACATTGAGGGGCAATTATACATTTTTAGGAGCGAAATTGTATTCATCAGGGTAAGCTGTTACATTTTACTTGCCTTTCTGTGAGGTATTTACTGAATATTATGTGTGAACTCGGGTTTTCATCGAAACCAGAAATGCGCAAAAATAAACGCAAAGATGTATTTAGTGCAGGTGGAAAACCAAATTGTCAAAACAAAACCTGACTTGGCAGAGGCTCCATACTAACAACCGCCGCATGGAAAGAAATATTATTGTCGCACAAGTCATGTAAAAACCTTTGCTATTAAATTTGAGTATTTCACAATTATTGCATGTCACAGATATATTACTGTAAGCTCGTTTGCAACCACAAACCAAAAAGAAAAGAAAATCACCGGAAAAGATCTGACGACCTAAAAGTTACATCAGGAAATTCGGACAAACGGCTGCGGCTGCAGCTAAAGCTAAAGGCACAAAACCACAACTTTTCTTGAAGAAGAAAATTGTGCCCCGAATAAGTTTTATTTTTCAAGCCGTATTCTTCCATAAGAAAAATATTATTCTGCAATAAAAATTAAAACTTGAAACAAAAAAATGCAATCGATGACCGTTTTAGAGGCGATGTCTGCTTTAGTAGGTGGTACCCAGGCAGCCGCGCTCAGCCTTCAATTTTCCAGCGCAGAGCAATAAGTAGCGCTTTTCTATCGCGCCAGGCTGTTATGCGAAGAATCACAACCCGGGTCACTTTACCGAGCGATTTTTCGTGTCTAGCCGCGGTGTGGTTTTCTTTTACTGACCGTGGTGCCTCACAATTCCAAGACACTCTCTCAGATTTATCCCAGGCACGATACACACTGATCCTGTTGCGGAGCTCGCTCCTGCCCGCGGGCGTAAAATGAGCTTGATCTCTCCCCCATGAGACGCTGTCGCCGACAGGCGTCGAAAAGCACGACATTCGGCAGAAATGTCGGAAGCGGTGACGCATTCACGATTCGGCGGTCCCAGACCTTCCTACGCTGTATATCGTGGGCGAGGCAGACGAATACCTTTGACGAAAAAGAAAGGTTTTGTACCGAAGGCAAATTACATCACCACATTCGTGAACGCAGACCAAACGGAGCAGAAATAGGAGCACGTTCGTTCGACGTTTTTGCATACATCGCTGCACCCGTGTAGGTAGCTGAATGGGCTGAATGCAGGCGCATTTTGTTGGCTTCCCAAGTCTCACGGAATTATTTTTGTCACCTTTCAGTAGCATTTACTAAGGGTCCTACGTAAGAAACTAAGTGAGATTTCGTGCGATGTAGGCGACTTAACTTAGCACGAAAAAATACCGCCCAGAAGTTCTCGTGTGTAGGGGGCGGTCATATGAAGAGGATGTCCAAGGACACCTAGGCAATCCCTAATACCAAAGCGTTATTTTTCAACTGACCGGCTGAGATGCTTTGCTCTCGCCCCACGTTGTCTAAGGGCTTCGTACTCTTGCCGCTTGAGCGGATTTGCTACGCGATTCGTTCCCGCGTCATTCTTTCAAATGGCTTTGATCTGTTTCCTACGCGTTGCACCTCTGATAGTTCGTGCAGTTTTATAATGGGAGATCTGACTACTATGGTAGATTTCGCTGCCTGCCTGTCGGCTCGCTTGGCTGCATTTATTTCGCTCCTTTATTCCGGCTTCGTTGTAGTGCCGTGGACGTCTACCTTATGCTTAGCCGCGTTAGAGCACGTACCATGGAACGTTTCAACAACACGTGGCATAGGAGCCGCCTCTCTGTTACAGACGGTGAAGTCATCCGCGTCGCCGACCTTTTCGCTCAGTAAGCCATTTATTGCTTCGGCATTTAGAGCATTTTGCGTACAACAAATGCTGTTTGCCGAAGCCGCAAAATGATACTTTCGACAACCGCACTTTGAATTTCGATATGTAGGCTTGTTCCCTGTAAAGCGTGCTCTCCCTTTCACAATCGTGCTAACGAGGAAGCCAACCTGCAGGAGAAATGTTTTTGATAGGAACAGCAGCGACATCCTCACAATGACTACAATATAATAACAATAATAATAACTGATCTGAACTGAACTGAACAGTTAAACCTGGATGTAACGAACCTCTATGTAACGAATTCCCGAATATAACGACTTTTTTTCTATTTTCCATTGTTGAAACCCATGTGTCCGCGACCTCTGTGCAACGAAGGTGTTGCGACGGTTAACCTTGATGTAACAAATTCACTACGCTGATAATCCCTTGTTTCTCACGCTTTTTCTGCAAAATCGGCTGGAGAAACGCATGGCGAACTTCGGAAAACTACCGTGCGTTTCTAGCGTCAGTGCGGTGTCGGTAAGGCCTTAGGCCTGCCTATCGGCGTGTAGTCGTGAGCCTCTACTGCTAGCTGTGGTTCCGGCTCGTTGGTGATCAGTTCTGCTGCCAGAAAGAGAAAAGTTTTGTCTCTTCAAGACAAGCTCGCAACTTTATATTCCCTCACCGCCGGCGAGAACGAAGAACGTCGCCACCCGGTACAGTATCCCCGCTAGCTCTCCCTCAGCAATTTCAGTGCAGCAAAGAGTACCCAGTTCGCGAAAAGGCGCCCTTTCAGCATATGTTTAGTCCTTGAAACGGTTTAGAGCAACGAAAAGTGTCAAAAGACGAAAGTGATACCTAAGTTACGTTCGTGAATGCTTTTTTTAAGTGCAGTGTAGTGACCAAGTTCGTGGGAAAGCTGTCTGCGCAAATCACGCAGTTTTTTACTGTGAAATAAATCCTTTAAGGGTGAATTGACCCTCACTGATTTCTAGCATTTTGGATTCGTTTCTGCTTCATTCACGCGAGTATTAACTCGAAACCTGCATGTAACAAAACAAAATGCGAATTTTTGTCAAATTCGTTATATTCAGGTTTAACTGTATAGTCCTATTAATGTATACGGCAGGAGCTTAGGCTCCCAACCGTTCTTATCCTGCGCTATCTGAATCTATTCCGTGCCACCGAATGTTCTTATCTCATCCTTCTATCTACGAATCTCTGTTCCGTTATTTAAATCTGTTTTTAAACCATTCTGTTGCCTCGGCAGTCCATCAGTTATCAGTTATTCAAATTATATGCCGGGCTCGAATTGACTTTTTCGCCTGTAATTGAGCTACGCAATCCTCCACACTAGCTTGCTTTCTAATCAAAGATAGTTTCCTATGCTCAGTCGTTTCCTATATTCAATGGTCATTAAAGAAATGGCAATATGTCGTTTCCTATCTGTTTCGAAATAAACGGCAGACGTTTCGTGGTGTTAGGCGCCGCGTACCCAGCGATGCAACCGATGCACTTGAAGACATCCATTTCTATTCATAATTTGGGAATTCAAGACGAGCCCGAGACAAAGTTGAATTCACGTGTCCGCACAAGCACTAAAGAATAGTGCAGTCTATCAAAAACACTTCGCACAGGCAATTGAAAGCGTTTTTAACTTGGAGCCTTCTTAAATGACATTGAGCTTGAATCACAGCTCCAAATTTCTACTTTAGATTGAAACCTACAACAACCGTCGCTGTTCCATAGATGAAAACAAAAACAACCGCCGCGCTCCATATCATCTTCTGATGTCGATCAGCGGTGCAAAAACATGGTAATGTTCGACGGTACGTGCGTAGAAACGGCATGACGGCGAGTTCACGGACTTTGCGTTCTGATGATGATGCCCATTTAAAAGGAAAACAGGAGATAAAACAAAGAGAGAGAGAGAGAAAAAGAGAGAAAAGGAAAATATCCCCCTTCTTCCATAATATGCACGCGCCGACTAGGACGATAAGACTCTTCATTCCCTCTGACGTCCTCAACCCATTGGAATACAACGTTTTCGCGGCTTGTTAGATAATAAAACAGCGTACGAACGACCTGCTTAACTATCTGATCAATTTATCATCCTTTTTCACGTTCATACATCTAGCGTATAGGTCCCATATTTGAAAATGGTTATTTCTGTAATATTTTTTTCCATAACTGTTGGTTCTCTCGATTTCACGTTTCCCCTGGTATCCAGAATCAGTTCCGGAGAGATTGTTAACGTGCATTCCTCTATCTGTACGTGCGTGTTCCTGATAAAAATTTGACTATTCAACATTCCACATCACTTTTAATTTGTTTTCAATTTTCATTTTTGAAATTTTGCTGCGTGTCATGATTTGGTTCCAGTTATATCTGAGCTACGATTCCTACCCTGAAATAAAAAAAATCATTTCCAGCCCGGCCCCATCCACAATGCGATGTCGAAATGTACAGTCGACTTAATTGGCCGTTTGGAAACCTCTGTTAGTTTGTAATGAAAACAGTAGGTCCTGCATGAATATTGAAGCGCATCTGGCTTGGGGCTTGACGAGCTCTCGAAAACGAGATGTCGCTCACGCACTGCAAATTTATGGATTAGGGTAACCTAATCCATAACTTTGGGGTAGCAATAATTACAATACTACTCGAGACCACATTCTAGCGTTTAATGTAATCGTCTACCGTACGCGGCTTATTAAAAAAAATAATTTAAGGATCAAGCACGTCCTAGGCGTCCTTGCACTGCATCCAGGAATGCAGAACGTGTCTTTACCCGGCGAATAAAATTGGAGTGCGCGTCGCAATACAACAGAGCTATAAAGTAAACCCAGTTCTACCCAGTGTGAAATCTGCCCATACAGCGGAGCTGTGGTTCTCTTGTTCCGGCTGGAACGTCAAAGGGTGTTCGCCCGAGAACAGCAGCGCTGTCGCCGTGCCAATTGTACGGTTCTCCAAAAGTAATCAGCAGCTAAAAGACAGCAGGCAGCAGGAGGCTCCCTACCCTAGCGGTAAGGACAGGTTCCCGCTGATTATGATGATGATGATGATGATGATGATGATGATGATGATGATTAGTGGCTTTCCCTTTGAATCGGGGCGTCGGGTGTCAGCAACCGACTTGCCTGTTTAATTACGTTTACTTGCCCTACTCCCAGCTAACCTATAGATTTGCTTCCTCCCTCCCATCTCCCCCTCTTTTCTGTTTTAAACTCATCGCCCCCACCCCCTTTTTTCTCCCTTCGCTGTTCTAAATTCTCCTACGAGTCCACTGCACCCTCTATCGGCGAATCTGGGAACCGGTTTCTGTGAGGCCACCGGTGGCTAGACCACTGTGCCCTCTACCGGTGGGACCTGGAACCTGCTCCTAGCCGTGCGTGACGCACGACCGACAGCTGACTTACGATGAGGCTTGACCTACAACAGCTACGCTGTTAAAAAATTCCCGCACATTTAGTACAATATACTGTAGGCGTAGCGTCGTACCAGGAAACATACAGGTGCGATTTACGCGCTCCTGCGCTGCCTCGTTCCGTTAGAGAAAATAAGGGAACAGGTTGACACCGAAACAAACCAACCCGTGAGCGCACTGAGTGGCCGAATTCGGATGCAAAGTAGGCCCGTTTTCCGAATGGCGCAATTTCCAAGCAGCCCTTGGAGCGAAAGCCTCCACGCTGCGTATGTCATTCATTTGTTGTTTTTTTTTTTTTTTCCTGTCGCATTTCTTCTTTGATATTTTTTTGGTTCTTTCCATGTTTCGGACCGCCACCCGAATACGCAAATTTTAACTCTGTGCTGAGAAGCTTTGTCGTATGCCAAGATTTCCGTCTTCATTTTGCCGCTCCACCGACGTTGTGCCCTGATTTCTCGTATTATCTCTACCTCTTTCTTTCTGTCTTATTTTATCTCAATTTCTTTCCCTTTCTTTCTTTCTCTGTCATCTTTCGGCCCAAACGCGAACCACGAATATAAAAATTTCAGCCGCCTCCTCTTTCTTACTTTTTGACGGCTTGTATTTGTTCTGCTTGTACTTGTTTTGGCGTAGCTGCCGCAAGATCAGCTCGGCTCTTATCACAAAGACGAATCGTCAAAACGGGCAGGCGCGTTTTAGGCCGAGAAATGTTCGCATGTGACGCTGGTAGCGGCGCCATGGTGGAGCATTCATTGTATTCGTTATATTGCGAAATCCCAGTAAAGCTCACTGCCGTAGCGAGACACATAAATCTAGCAACACCCCACGCTGCCACCCAACGCTTTCCTCCTCCTACGCCCGCAATACCCCCTCCCTTAGTACTTTTCACATAGCTGTGTCTGAATGTCTCTGGTTGGTGGCGGGCGTTTGTCATAGCGGACGGAGAGGTCACGATATATCTAGGAAGCAGTTTCGGCGAAAGAGAGGAGGTTTGCGGATATGGAAACGAAGGGAAATAGAGTCCTGTTCTGCACGTTTTCTGTTTCTCGAAAAGTGCTCACTATGAGTTACAGTAGAATATCAACAAGTCTTGTGTCCTGGTGTGCCAATGTTATAGGATCTTCATTCGTTCGGTGTTTTTTGACGCTATATGACTAAAAAGATGAAATTACGGTTCTTCGCAATGACGCTATACTGGTCTGTTAGGCACACCATAGGGGAGGAGTATGGATTTGTAGCGGTACATTCATCACCGTCTTAATCAGCGCCATCATCATCAGCATTATCAGCCAGCTCACGAAGAGAACACCGTCTCGAACGACACCCTGTTCCACGCTCATCGTGCTCGCCATGGCACAGCCGTCGCAACCCAAATAAACGTGGGCTCGGCCGCACTAACTACATATTAACTAGCCCGCTTGAGGATTTCTAATGTAGGCCGAAATCTCGACACACGACCAATTTCGTCTCCCGCCTCCATCAGAAAGGCGTTCGATGCATACAACCGGTTACGTACCCACCGCAGCGGGTATACGCTAATCACTGCTTCGATATTTCATACATCGTGTTCGACATCTACCTGAGATTCACATTCTTTCAAACGCCCCTTAAATACCCCGTTTATCTGTTTTCAGCAAATTAACATTTTCACATTTCTCACAAGCGCGTCGAGTACTTTAATTACGTAGCCATAAAATATGTGATCCGCGCACACATCATAAAGTTTAGAAGAAGCTCGCTCAAGAAATTTTCCTTTCCCGCGCACTTCAAGTCCGGGAAAGACTGTGTGCTTATGTGACGTCACACAGGCCCTGTCACCACTCTTGTCCAGCTTCTTTTCAGTGGCAGCCATGAAAGCATTCGAAAGCCGCTTTAAATAAGTTCGCCTGAAAATTAAATTATATATTACACGTGGTGCCTGCTAGGCAAGCAAATCAGGGAGGTTCGCTTTTTTTTTTTTTTTGTCTGGCCTTACCTGTAGCTTTCGCACGACAGAAAGAAGCGCGTAAAGACGAGGCGCGGAGAACAACCAAGAAGGGCAAAGCACATGGTTCCTGCGCCCCACTTTTTCGGGTTTTTTTTTCTGCCATTCACGGTGCGCAACTTCCGAAGTTCTTTATTTTCAGCCACATCGCATTCGCAGTGTTTGTGGGCACAAATGAAAGAGAAGAAGCGTTATCGGCGGCCGCGTTGCCAGGTTCCCCGTTAAATCGAAGCCCTTTTCTCCCTAGCTCTTACAATGCTATCTATTGGAGGCCGGGTCGGCTAGTAACGGACACAACATAGAATGGCGTTTGCAGCGTTCCAAAGCAACATGGTTGCTCCACCCTTGCTAGTTAGCCTCATCTGCTTCATTACGCTAACGCTGACAAAGTAATTCAGCAGAAAGGAGTGGGACCTGACAAGAAGAAAACTGTCCGCTGCAGAAGACAGATCATCTCGACAGCTTGGCTCATTAGAGGTCGTCAGGTGGCTCAATATCTTCCAGCGACTGCGTGCTTTCGAGCGGACGCAACGCATCTCATCCGTGGTCTCGGAGAAAGCCGGAGAGCACAGCCACGCGATTGGACGGAGTAAGTGTCTTGAGAGAGAGAGAGAGAGAGAGAGAGAGAGAGAGAGAGAGAGAGAGAGAGAGAGAGAGAGAGAGAGAGAGAGAGAGAGAGAGAGAGAGAGAGAGAGAGAGAGAGAGAGAGAGAGAATGGGGGCAAGGAGGTTGGTTGCGTACCAAGACGCTATTACTGCAGGCCCGCATGCCACAATCGGTAATTAAAGCGACCTCTGGACGCTGCCTATTCGCGTCCCTTGGCGACGGCGTCTTTGATCCTTCCTAATTGAACGTCCTTGTTGATAACTTCGTTTCTTTTCAGTCATCGCGTTCACGCGTGAAGCTTCAGGGGTCGTTTTTTTCGTCATGTACGATAGAATCAATTCCGTCTGAGTCGAGGAAGTTTCTCAACCCGCCGCAGTCGTACGTAACACCTGCTCTGCCGCCGCCATTTTGTGCTAACGGCGCATTCCGGTATTACGGGGCAATCGAGGATTAACATTTTTTTTTCCTTGACGGATGTCGCTTTATTACGTTTCGTTGCCCCCTTTCCCCGGGAACCCCGCAAATTATAGAAAGCCCAACGCTTACGCCAAAGGTATGCGAGAATCGCGTTCGAAAGACTACGAAGCAGCTTGAATGTGGGGCACGCAACGGCCCATGGACATTAAAGAGTTCGCGTTCCGAGTTTCATATTACTTGAAATTTTGTTAATACAAACGCGTCCACGTCCCAGCTTTTCGACCGTCAGAAATGTTTTGGGAGGAATTTAATGCAAGTAGACTCCATTCACGGGACGAAGTAGTTCGGAAACAGTGGAACGTACGAAGGTAAGTGAAATGTAACAGTGAAATGCGAAAGAAAAATGTTTAAAGAAGCTAATAAATGATTGAGCGAAAAAATACGCGTGCAAGTGAATCAAAATTTTTGCCTGTCACGGGAACGCTGGTCGGAATGAAAGGAGGCAACGCGAAGAATCCGAGTTAGACGCAAGTAATGACGCTACGCGAGCGACTGCCGACGAAGGGCTTAAAGCCTCGAGTTCATAATCTCCTCCCCCTTTGGCGCGCACCGTCATTACAGGGAGTATATTTGTCATTTCTTTCCACTGCCTTAACCTGGGAACGAAATTTTTGTACCTAGCTTAATCTCGCCTTTTTGCGACATGAAGTCGCGGCACCTCGTTTCCCCGCAGAGATGTATGTCTATGTCTTCCCCTCCGGTACCTCCTCGTAGATAAGTCTCTTGCACTCCGCATTGCCTCATTACGGAGCAGTCGGCGACGACCTCGTTAGCTTCCCTTTAATCTTCCTGGTGCGTGCGCTGCACGTAACCCTCTTTCCGCACCAGCCTTCTTTGTCTTTTGGGTTATCAACGCCGATGTGAAATCTATGTCAACTTCCTGCGGGGCCGAATTATCTTGCGTAGCATAGCTCCGTTTATTTATTTTTGTCTCGTGCAGATTTGTATGAGTTAAGCCCTAATGTCATTTTTTTTACAGGTCATAGACGGCTTGCGTGTACATCAACTATTTCACCACCGACAGCAGCAGTTTGTCATCAGCGCACAATTTTTTTTCTACCTTCTTTTGAGGTAACCTCCATTTAGCCGAATACTATTCTCCGTTCAGCTTTTTTTTTTAATTCTAATTGGCCTCTGCGCCGCGTCTTTTCTTGTCCGGCGCACAGGCGACCTTCGTAACGAAACGCAGGGTTAAGTCTTTCGTTCGATGCGCTACTCAGGTTTCTCAAGCATCTCACAGAAAAACGCGCCGTGTCTGTTGTACTCGTTTCGTCTTCGTCCGTGATTTTCGCGCCTTTAGCCTTCAGGCATATCGAACCAATTGCCCGCGTTAAGCTGTTGCTTCCACGGAAGAAAGATGGAGCTGTCTACAGTCAGGAGAACGGGAGAGGAGAGGTTGGAGGAGGTCCGGAACATGAAAGCGAGGAGTTCTCTTTTTTGCCATCCCGTGGCTTCCTGCAACGATGGAGGGGGGCGTAGAAAAATAGAGAACAGAGGAGACCTCGACGATGCCGCCTGTAACAAGCATCTGTGGTGGCGACCAGCTCTTCTTATCGGTCGTTGCAGGACCTTCGCTGTTACCCTTCTACCTTTGTTGCGTTCGAGCCGAATGTTGTGTACTCCCCGACGAGCTCCTCTTTCTGATGTTCCGACGCAATTGGAACGGAGCAGGTCATTTAAGGAAGTTCATCGTTAGAAGTACCAATGCGCGTGTGCAGGTAGGGCCGCGCGCGTGGTATTACAACTCAGCGAATTTTACCTTCGCTGTGAGGGACGAAGAAACGGATGCTTCAGATTAAGCTAGCCTCAAAGATGAAGTTCAGTAAACGGCAGTCTTCCCAGTTTCATACACCACGATCAATAGAGCGTCTAAAATTGTTGAACAACATAGACGACCTAACAAAAAAAACTTGATTCCCACTCAAGAACAATTCACTTAACTACGGTCTGATTAGGGAGGGCTACATAGAAAATGTCTGACACGCGCACGTACGCACACACACACACACACACACACACACACACACACACACACACACACACACACACACACACACACACACACACACACACACACGTGCACGAACGCCCGCTAACACGTACACACACTAGCGCACACGCACACACACGCACGCCCAAATAGGTTGAAGGGTGATAGGAAACGGGGTCAGAGGACAGAAAAAGCAATTGACAGCAAGAAAAAGCAATCCAATAAGCAACCTATACCGACTACAAAAAAAGTTTTATGCATAACTGAAAGCGCACCTTAAGTAAGTCACAGACTCTCAGTTCTCCAATATTAAAAAAAAAAACAGATATTGACCATTATGAATACAATAAACAAAAAAACTATCTTTAACTATCTATCACCAAATTAGGACTGACTCTAATGTGTTTTACAAAACCTACACGTCAAAAGTACATGAGTATGAGTTTAGGCAGATAACTTACACAAAAACAAAAACTCCCAACAAACTATGGCAACCAGAAATTGAGTTACCAGATCCCGACTTCTGAAACAATCAGCCTGAAAATCTCACAATAATAGAAGGAGCTCAATCTGAACAAGCATTCAAAAAATTTGGACATGTACTTGCTAGAACTACAGCGAAAACTTGTAATTACTCCTTCTGGCTGAAAACTGAAAGCTGATTTTTATTGTATGTGCGAAATCATGTGTTCTAATTAATGTCTTTCTGAAAAATGAAAGCTGATTTTTATTGTATGTGCGAAATCATGTGTTGTAATTATTGTCTTTTTGAAAACTGAAAGCATATTTTTTTTTTGTCTGGATAATAGAGTACATTCTTCTGTTATTTTCTATGGTCTTCTAGGGCATGCTGTTTCCCGCAGAGTCGTGCCAAAAAGGCCGGAGGAGGGGGACGTCACTTTGTCAGGCTTTCATTGCCTTTTTGATCATTCCCCCCGACAAATATACTCGCTCATTCATCACCATCGTTACACATGTTGCCAAAAATAAAGAAACTTTCAAAAGTCCAAACAAGATAGGAATGCGAAAACGTATATGCCCGGCTTGAGGACCAAAATATTTATTAGGCGGTGCACGGGGTCAGTACAGAAAAAGCAACCATGTAGGGAGGCGAAAAAAAATGTATGCACGGCTTGAAGACCAACATAATTATTAGGCCGTACACGAGGACATCACGTCTAAGAGCCAATTATCCTTTACGGGAACATGCTAGGTCGAGCAGTCATCAAGTACGCGCTTATGCGTGCGATGACAGGCGTCAGAGTGTGACCGTCGGGGGCGTCCAGAACCCGCTACGGTGTTTGACGGCTAAGCTCGTGTCTCTATTAACCCTGCTTTCCGGAGCTGTTCAGGCTTATAGGAGTTATCTTGTACGGTACTTCGTAAGCTCCCAAATACATGGACCAGAGTGAGCCCCGAAATTCAGTGATACTGTCCTCATCTTTTTTTGTGTGGCGTAACAAAATAATAAATCGTAAATAACGATAAATATTTCCTACGTGAAGGTGGTCTTCCGTTGATTTTCGTCGCCGGACTTTTTTTATCGTTGCTTCGTTTTTTAACACGCGTTAGCACGTTTCAAGCAGCGAACACAAAACTGGAGTCTAGAGTCACCTTAGTGAATCAGTTTGGCAACCTGTATAGTTACCTCATTCAGTCAGAACTTCCCCTATAGCTGCTACCTGGCAACTTGAGCCTCTGCAAAAAAAAAAAAAATTAAAGCGTTTTCTTAAGAGAAAGATGGTTAAAACTCGAAGCTTTCTCCCGAGCAATTTGAGTCGAAGTCCAAAATCCAAACTTCTTCGACCTTGTCGGAAATTGGCTAGACATCGTCTTCATAACGCGAGGGACCCAGATTCGATTGCGACCACGGGAAGCGTCTTTTTTTTTCCCTCTCTTGAGGTGCTTGATGTGACTTCGCTTGTCATCATCGCCGTTTTGTGAAATCCAATGTGCAAAGTTGGCTTTCCTGTCGCGCCTTTAGCTCGGACATCGACGCCGTCAGTGATTCATAGAAAACTGCGCTTTAAATATCTTCTACCACCGGCCGGTGAAAGCACTTAACGCGCACCCGCCCATTTCAACAACTCGTCGCAGCGACGAAAAAAAAAAGTGTAACGTGAAAGTTGAATGCGGAGTAGAAAGGCATTGTCTTTTCGTCAGCTTGTATCGTCGTCGTAATCATCGCCAGCGCCACCGGGCGAATACCACAAATACGGGCAGTTGTTGTCAAACTAAGCTGGATATTGTTTATGACAGAACATTCTCGGGAATCGCAATGTTGAACGCAACGGGGCACCCGCACAGCACAGCGCAATGTTAAGCGCAACGGGCCCTTTCAGTGTATCAAGAAAGCTCAAATAGGTAGTAAAGGCCGGCGCGACAGCTGCCGCTCTGCTCTAATTACCAGCACACGTGGCTGTAAACCTCTGTGTGTGACATGTAAATGCTGTCCCTTTACGGATAAGAATAGGCCATAGGCAGCCGGCAGACTGTCAACGCGGCTTCCCGCAATTACTTGCGTAAAGCGATAAGGAAGTTTACTTACGACGTGCGTTGCGACCTATTGTTCCTAGAACTACGTAACCTTCAAGGCTGGCACATTTTTTTTAGTACGTAATATATTCGCCTTTGCAATAAGTCATCCGACAGCGATTGTCAAATTAAAAGCGATAAAATCGGTTATTAAAAGATTCCAAAATTGTGACAAGTTGGTTAACGTTTATTTGATCAGATATCTTGGCTCGGCTAGTTATTTGCCGGAGCCAGATGCTATTAATCGACCAGATTTAGGGGAAATCCCCAAGGTGGAGTAAGTTACTACGAAGGAAAGTTTGACAGCCACCTAAATGCAGCCGTACGGCTACAAAGGAAAGCTATACAGCTTTCTCGGAAACTTCGCAGTTGAAGAAAAATTCGTCCTGTTCCAGGACCCGACAAAGCTGTATAGCTTTTCTTTGTAGCCGTACGGCTGCATTCAGGTGGATATAAAACTTTCCTTCGTAGCCAGATGCTATGTAAAATACTACATGGAAGCACTCACAATTCGTATTTAATTTTACCTAATCGGTTTCTAATTTTCTTCAGCCCCGGCTGCACGTGCACGAGCACATCTGTGCGAGTGTATGCGTTTACTTAAATGGTGAACGGACTATAGTACCGTGGACTACCCAACAGGAAAAAACAAACACCGTGAATTGCAGTGACTGCGCACAGTTAAAAAAAGAAGACATACATTGTACATCGGGGAAAATAAAGTAAGGTGTTTCAGCATTACCAGCTTCCTCAATTACTGTACACGTCAGGTGTTCACCAAGGAAGTTTAAAAACATTGCTAAAAAATTCCAGGTTCATAACCATTTTTCTTTTTTTTTGTTTTTTTTTCTTTGCGCAAACCTACGCACAGATTGATTCTTGTTGACTGTTTATTTTTTGTATAAATCAAACGTGAATGTGCCGGTGTACTTCTGTGTATCTGCATAGTACGTTTATTTGCACTGTTGTGTGAAATTTACTTAGTTTTGCGTAATTTGCATAGTTGTGTGAAACGCATTTTCTACTTCTTGATTCGTATACGAGGTACTCTTCCAATCAAGCCCAGCCACGGCTTTTTTATTGTTCCGCCAGCATCGAGAACTCTTGTAGAATAGCGCCGGCAAGCTTCAGATAGCAACCACTTGTTGCTCAACCCTGCCTCGACAACGTATGCGTAGCAGCGCGACATGTAAGGACGGTGACCGCGTGCGGTGCACGCGGGCTGAAACGAATCGAGCCGTTTAGCGCGGTTAACAGTGAAAAACGACTTCCTCAAAGGTGACCCCATCCAAAGCTCGGCCACAGCGTACGCGCGGCTCCGCCTATCCCCGACGCGTATCCTCGGCGGTCGCCCGCACTGCCACCAGCAGCCAGCGGCGCGGTTCACCGCATTCAATCGGCCAATTTAGCCTCTTTTCCTCTCCCATCAAGAACTCGTCTCCTCGTTCCCTCCTCTCCTTCTTCTTCCGCAGCAGCTTCCTTTCAGATCATTTTCCTTCCCCGTCATTCTGTCTCTCCCTGTTTGCGAAACTTGGTCTCCTCGCGCACGGCCACGAAGAGCGATAATTCGATTTAACGCCCCAGCGCCGAGGTCCCGTTGTCTTCGCTGCAGCGCGAGCGCTTTTCATCCGGCACTTTCGCCTACCCTCGCGATACATAAAGTGCTGGCAACAGCACGGGCTGTGCCTGTCTTGTATATTTCTGTCTCTTAACATCCTATTCACCATCTTTATTTTTCTTCCCCTCTTCAGCCTCCTCTTCCCAACACTTTTGACCTCTTTTGTATGGAATCAAAAGGAACGTCTCGGCGAACGGTTTTCGCATGTGTCTGCGCTGGCTTTCGTCAAAATAGGGCCCCGAGCTTTATGCCCCGAATGGAATCCATTTTATGTTATTCGGGATCTGCGTTCCCTCTGTTGCCACTCTCCGCGTTATCACTTTATCCGGCGCGAGAAAGCGGGGACCACGTTTCTTCTTGTTAACTTTCCTCCACTTCCACAGCTTTTTTTTTTTTTTTGAAGAAAATTATTTTCATCTCCAAGCCAGCACTTGGGCTCGACCCGACAAACGTGAGTGGAGCGTACTTTTTGGAGCGTAGTCCTTGTGTGGCAGCAGAGCAGTAATGCACATTCCATGACCTCAAACGTGCAATTTACTCGAAAGGCGACGCGACTGGCGCGACGTCGTAGAACTCTGTCAACAGGGACGTTGACACATCTTTTCACCTTCCTCCGGGTATAACTGTGTACACAATGCCGGCAGCGTGACAGAAAAGACGGCTGGGGAAAGAAGAAAGGGGCAATTTTATTATGAGAGAGCTCGGCTTATGGAGTTAGAAGTGCTCTTTACTGGCTTATATATGTTCTATCGTGATGAGATGTTAAGAAACCGAAGAAGCAGTTTGGTTCTTCCAAATATTGTTATATCAATCACATAGCGCATTTAATATGCAACACACAAATTATTCTATTCCTGATTCCGTTACTATTCCTGGTCTTTATAAATGATGTTGTAGACCAATGTGACGTTAATATAAGACTGTACGCAGATGACTGTGTTATATACTCCGTGATTAAGTCCCCGAGCGACCGACTAAAACTAAACACCAACCTAGGTAAAATAATGCTATGGTGCAATACCTGGCAGATGTCCGTAAATTATAATAAATGTGCTATTATGTCTGTCACTAACAAAAAACACCCTCTTCTTTTTAACTACACAGCCGATGGTAATACATTAACACGGGTCAAGGATTTCAAATACCTTGGTCTTATCATATCCGATGACCTCCATTGGGACAAACATACTGATACCATATCCAGCAACGCAATGTCGACACTTTACTATTTAAAACGATCATTACGTAATGCTTGAAGTGACACTAAGCTCCTGGCATATAAAACCCTTATTCTTCCAATTGTGGACTATGCAAATATCATCTGGGATCCTTACACTGCTGTTAATCTTCACAAAGTAGAAAGGGTACAAAATAAGGCAGTGAGGTTCATCTTCAACAGCTATGGAATAACATCGGTTTCTCAGTTAGTTGCCAGAGCAAGCTTAAAACAAATTTCAGCGCGAAATCGTATTTGTCGATTGCTTTTCATGTTTAAACTGGTGAGAAGGAGGCTCCACAGCAGAACATCGGAATATGTTGAGTTTTCCTCAGGGTACGCAACAGGGCAACGACACGCGTTCAGTTTAGTACCATTTAAGAACCGAAACAATGTATTTAAGTACTCCTTTATTCCTCGGACCATAATAGACTGGAATGACCTAAACGCACACGTAGTTACAGAAAATGACATTGACAGATTCCAGATTCATCTTGAAAGTTGAAATTGCTGCTGTCAAAGTGTATCGCTGCTTCAATTTTGTCCTATTGGTTAGTAGATGACTGTGCGTACATACATTTCTGAAAAAAAAACTTAAATCTTGCTTCTGATCCATGTTCCTCGCGTTGTGTGATAAATGCAGCTTAGTTCAATCTCGAGGCCAACCTCGAGAAATCGCTGTATTGTTTGCACGGAAGTGCTGTGATGTTGTTTTGATGTTTTCTCATCCAAACGTGTACAAATGTATCTATGTATTAACCACTCTGCTACAACCACTTTCATTGGGGTTAGCAGTATTACTAAATAAAAATAAAATAAGCAAAAACGCCTGTGTGTACGAGATTTAGGCGCACGTTAAAGATCCCCAGGTGGTCAAAATTAATCCGGAGCCCTCCACTACGGCGCGCACCCGCCGCGGTGGCTCAGTGGCTAAGGCGTTGCGCTGCTGAGCACGAGGTCGCGGGTTCGATTCCCGGCCGCGGCGGCCGCTTTTCTGATGGAGGCGAAAAGCAAAAACGCCCGTGTGTACGAGATTTCGGCGCACGTTAAAGATCCCCAGGTGGTCAAAATTAATCCGGAGCCCTCCACTACGGCGCGCCTCATCGCCTGCGTTGCGTCGGCGAGTTAAACCCTACAATCAATCAATCAATCAACTACGGCGCGCCTCATCGCCTGCGTCGCGTCGGCGCGTTAAACCTTACAATAGATCAATACACAAACTATAACTTGGCAGCTTGGGTTGCGGCGCTGCAACTGGGCAGCTTGGGTTGCGGCGCCGAAACAGGAGCTAAGCAGCTCTTTTGCGTACGCAGATCAAACAACGCACGAAACAGATAACCAGCGGAGGACGACAGCACGTGCGGAGCAGCCCGTCGTGAAGAATGCGACCAGGGCCTATACACAGCGCAAGCGCGGCTGACTGCGACTGACGTCATCGACTGCTCAGCTGCCCTCAGCGCCACCAAGCACCCACTGTCCCGGATGATGCTGGGAGCATAAACCCCGGCCTCGTGAACATCTCGGCACTGGGCAGCTTGGGTTGCGGCGCCGAAACAGCAGCTAAGCAGGTATTTTGCGTACGCAGGTTGGTTTTCGTCCCACTGCAATTTTATTTCTATTTGCCGCACCCACTGCTGCCCTGAGCATTCATTTTGTGTTCTCGCAATGGTTACTAACTCGGAGCTAGCGAAAGAGGTAGATGTTCTGCGCAAAGAGGTTGTGGAGTTGCGCAATAGTCTCTCTATGTTCAACGAACTGTACGAGGCGATGAAAACTCAGCAGGAGGGTCTCGCGAAAGAGAACAAAGAACTTGCTAGGTCAAACCAACAACTAACTAAACGTGTAGCAGAGCTAGAACAATACCCCCGACATACAACGTTGAAATAAAGGGTGTTCCTCAAACGCAAGGTGAGGACTGCTGCGCCATTCTGAAAGAAATTGGCGAGAAGATAGGTTGTCCTGTCGAGAGCACGGACATTTAGTTAGGAACTCTCGTTGTCCTGGTTTTTACGATACTAAGCGAAAAAAAGTGGCCGCGCAAGAAAACAATGGTGCGTTCGAAATGCCGCAGAAAGGCTCCCGCCGCGCAAGAAAAAAATGAAGCGTTCGAAATGCCGCAGAAAGGGTCCAGTCACGCAACGAAAAATGGCGCGTTCGGAATGACGCAGAAAGACTCCAGCCACGCAAAAAAAAAAAATTACGCGTTCGAAATGACGCAAAACAGCTCCAGCATACGAAAATAAAGCGAGCACAAAAAGAACAGAACTCCCGCTGGTGCAGTTTCAGGGAGGGGGCGCGCGAGCACTGCGAAGGCGGGAAATTTAAAATGCATTGGGTGGCAGCAGTGAGCGGATAAGGGCGCTGCAGCCCATTATGGGGCATCACTGCTCTGCACTTTCACAAGATTTCACATTGAGTAGAACGGCTTTTTTTTTTTGTCCAGAACATTGCCGCTCTGCTCAAAGAGGCCTTTCTGTGGGCATAAGAAACGCGTTCTCTATTTCTTTCTCGCACAGAAGCACAGCGAGAGATGTACTTACTACCAGCGAAGGACGGCCGTCCGTGATTGGTTCGCCAGAACCGCCGCATTTTAACGTCCGTTTTTCGAGTAAAGGAAGCACTAAAATGATTTTATTACGAAAGCTCCACGGTAACCGCCGAATATCCGCGAAATGAACACTGTGGCGTCGTCACACACTGGCCCACACAAGAAAATGACCAAAATTTGAAAAACGCATGTAAGGAACAAGAAGCTTCCGGGAAAATTTGAAAATGATTTCATGCGTGTAATATAGAACAAATATTTACCTCGGGAGTTTGGCGTGCGTTTAGTGAGATAAGTACCGGACGGGTGTGTTTATGAGTTCATAGATGTGTTTCAGATTTCGTCGTAGCAATATTTATTTCAGGTGTTAAAATGAGAAACATTTATTTAAAGCTTAAAAACAGCCAGGACGTGGCCTTAATTGGTGGCGCATCCCCTCCTGATCAGTTACGCAACACCTTTCGGCCGAATTGGTAAGGCATTCGACATGTAATCGAAAGGCGTGGGTTCGGTCCCCACTCTGGGCGCGTGTTTTTCTTTCTTTCTTTCTTCTGTATATTTAAAAAAAATGTTTACTTAATTAACCGTAGTGAAAAAGAAAAGAGCCTAACCACACCCCTATGCCTCCTTTGGCATTGTAGACTGCCGACCTATCTTTCTGTATTTCCTCAACGAGCCCCTCATTTCCTTACTATATATATATATATATATATATATATATATATATATATATATATATATATATATATATATATATAGAGAGAGAGAGAGAGAGAGAGAGAGAGATCAGAATCAACTTGCATTGCAAAGACTGTTGGCTAGAGCCCTTCCCCAAGACCAGAAAATCGACAGTCTCTGATGTCTGCAATGGTAGACTCCACAAGCCAACGATGGCAATGGCGGGGTAACAAAGTACGACGCAGCCGGCCCGGTGGGCGGTTCCTCGCAGGCCACCGCGGATCATAATCGGCAGTCGCTAACGAGCGGAACGGCATCAGCGGCAGGTCGCGTTTCTTTTCTGCCGTAACTCTTCGGCCGTGCGGGCGGGGGCGCTTATTCTCATTTTTCTCATCCGTCCTCGCCATGTCGACGCCGCCGCCGATCTGCGAAGGGCGTGCGGAAGCTCGCGCGAGGCTGCAGCTGCTCCCGGCGCCATGATTTCGGACTGGCACTTTTTCTCCCAAGCGATTTGTACCGCTCGCGATAGTCTGACGGCTAGCAGCTTAGATCGTACGCATCTGTCATCGTTAGGGCCACCTCCGAAACACGTAACAACACGGCAACAAGCAACCAAGTTCTTTTTTTGTTTCGTTTTTGTTTTCAATGCGATAGCTTTTATGAAAACATCCCCCCCCCCCCTCCCAGATTGTGATGCGGGCCCCTTTTCATCTCTTTCCACTGGCGCTGCTCCTGTCCTCCTCTCCCTCCCCTTCTCTTTCCGACTTACCGTTACCGACTATCCTAAACTTGAAGTATGTATAACCTTTCCAATTCTCGCTTTTCGCTAATTTCCCTCTCACACAGGCTCGCACTTCTCCCAATTGGCAGAAAGTGAGGCACCAAAAACTAAGGATGACACCAGAGGTATTATTTTTCCCTCTAGCTCTGTCACGTGGCGCCCTCCCGCATTATACTTAAGAAAAAGCTTAACAGCCCGCCGTGCTAACTCACTAGGCAAACCGCTGGACTGCTGAGCCCGAGTCCGTGGGTTCGATCCCGACAGCGGCGACAAATTTTTGAATGAGGGCAAAAAAAAAACACACTTTTAGCGCATTAAGTGCAGTTATACAGACGGCGAATGCACCCTGCGCTTTGCAAACGGAAAACTGCTTCCTACAACCCGTTTACAGTTGCCTCTCTGAACTACCGCCACAGGGGCCGTGAATCCAATCTACATGTCGGACTCAGCGGCAACAAGCCTTAGCAACGCTAAGGAACTGAAAAAGATGTATTACAGTGGGCAAGCAAATTCATTTCTAACGCAGGGTTAGACTTACATGTGAACGAATTCACTTAAACTATTCCGTTTCTGTTTAACAACAGAGCTGTTCAAGCTTTTAGATCCGCCGTGGAGTGTTACCGAGCACATGTGAGCGTGCGCCCCGTGAGGAGCGCCCGGCATCGGCCATCTCAACCTTCGAGAACACTCGGTCCAGCGTTTATTGGCGTTATCTCTCGCGTGCTGTTCTCTTCGCCAGTTCACGTACGTTCGCGCCTGAAGTGGAAAGCATAGAGGCAGAGTTCGCGCTGCACACGCCGAGTTGGCGACGCTGGTTGCCGCGAGTTCTAGCGCGTGCTAACGCTGTGTACACTTTGGAAGAGACGTCATAGCCTGCGGACAACACGATGCGGGCCTGCCAGTCATTGAAATCTTCCAGCGACAGGTTAGGAAATCCATGTGAGGTGCAGCAGCCGGGTATCCGACGAAGGGAGAGGGTCCGCCAGCTCTGCTGTTTCTCCAGTCTTGCACCACTATAGTGCAAGCTGAGCCTTTTTTAGATGCGAAGCGTCTCATGATCGGGGCGCATGCTCGGCTTGCTGAACGTCCGGTGGTGTCTTACCCTTTAATGGCTCCTGGAGCGACAGTGTTGCCGGTGTCTTCCTGGGCCGCCACGAGACGAGCACGCTTCACGCGCCTTCGACGTTTCATCGTCGGCGGCGGCGGCGTGCGTCGGCGAGTCTCGGCGGGCGTGATTACAAGCAGCCCATACCCACCCGGGGAACGTGCATCGACCTCATCTTCAGCAACTTCAGGGTTCATCCACTACAACAGCCCTTGACTTTACATTTCACAGACCATAAGGCGGTCATAATCAAAGCGGCACGCCTATCACAGCTCGACGTCACCTACGTTGAACATGATGATGATAATGCCTAAATAAAGACAAACTCATACCACGTACAACGTCTCTCTCTCTCTCTTTAATGCCTCTCCACTCTAACACCCCCCCCCCCTACAATAAAATTACACCATCCACCCGTAGGATGCTTATGGTCGAGCCTGTTCCCTCCCTTGTTGTTGCGCCACCCACATCCTCCACTGCGCATGCGCGTCTCTCCTCCATTCTCCTCCTCACAGCCGTATAAACCAGGTGTGCACACGTGCTGCGCGCTATTCCACTGCGCATGCGCGTCTCTCCTCCATTCTCCTCCTCACCCTACCCACGCGTCTCCTTACTCTAACACCCCACACCAACTCTACTCACACTACTTACTTCAACTCTACTTACACACCGACCAACCCCCCCGGCTGCTTCGCATCCTCCTCAGGGTTCCCCCCACAGGAAGATGGTGAAATTTTTTTTCGCTTCTTGATAGTTTCACTTATGCTTACGTAGGCTGCGTTTCGTCACGAATAGAATGGTTTGGTTGCAGGAAAATAAAACCATTAAAACTGGCAGCAGGTATCCGGGCACCATAATTTCTCCCTTGTTGTCGCAACGTTCAGCCGTCCTTTTTAATACTTCCATCCTTTTGCTTCTTTTCTGGGCGGCAGTGCGGGCTTCAACAAAGCTGCTCCCGTTCCCCGGAAGCTCTCTAGTTGACCGCGCCGCCATCCCAGCGGTTTTCTTTGTTCAAGCCGATTCTCATCAGCGCTGAGCGGCGCGCGCGAAAGCCGTCACGCCTAGACAGCTTTCGCGAGCCTCGCGATTGGTTCGCGGCGAAGTTTGCCCCCGCTTTGCGTGCTCGCACGCTTCGGCCTCCTCCCCCACGGCCTCCCTCGGCGAAGTTCGGGAATTCGTCCGCTCGTTAAACCCGCTCATTGTTCGCCGTTAAGCAACGCTTTTAATGCCCACGCCTGCTCTTTGTTGCCGGATTCGACACTGACGGCTAAAAAGAGAGAGGCGCCATCGCTTCTCCGGTGACACCCATTGACGGCGGCGGTGGCAGAGTGCTCTTGTAAAGGTAAAAATAGATGCCGCGAACTATATATATATATATATATATATATATATATATGAAGGCTCGGCGTCGGTTAATTGATCGACTAATCGGCTGGGTTGGTGTAGTCAGAAAAAAATACCAAAATATTATTTTATTAATATTCATAATATTATCATAATAAAAAATTTCACCATCTTCCCGTGGGGGGAACCCTGAGGAGGATGCGAAGCAGCAGTGGGGTGTGTAAGTAGAGTTCAAGTAAGTAGTGTGAGTAGAGTTGGTGTGTGGTGTTGGAGTAAGGAGACGCGGGGGTAGGGTGAGGAGGAGAATGGAGGAGAGGCGCGCATGCGCAGTGGAGGTGTGGACGGCGCAACAAGGGAGGGAACAGGTTCGTCCATAAGCATCCTACGGGAAGATGGTGTAATCTCATTGGAGGAGGGGGTGTTAGAATTGAGAAGCATTAGAGAGAGAGAGAGAGAGAGAGAGAGAGAGAGACGTTGTGCGTGGTATGAGTTTGTCTTTATTTAGGCATTATCATCAATTATGTTCAACGTAGGTGACGTCGAGCTGTGGTTGGCGTTCCGCTTTGATTATGATAGGCCTTATGGTCTGTGAAATGTAAAGTGAAGGGCTGTTCAAGCTTTTAGATCTGCCGTGGAATGTTACCAGAAAACTCAGCCCAGCCGAGCACATGTGAGCGTGCGCCTCGTGAGCCCAGCCCAGCCGAGCACCCTGAAGTTGCTGAAGATGAGGTCGATGCACGTTCCCCGGATGGTTGTGGGCTGCTTGTAATCACGGCCCACCGAGACTAGCCGACGGACGCCGCCGCCGACGACGATGAAACATCGAAGGCGCGTGAAGCGTGCTCGTCTCGTGCCGGCCCAGGAAGACACCGGCAACACTGTCGCTCCAGGAGCCATTAAAGGGTAAGACACCACCGGACGTTCAGCAAGCCGAGCATGCGCAGTGGGGAGTGGACGGCGCAACAACAAGGGAGGGACATAGCCCCGATCATTACATGCTTTGCATCTAATAAGACTGATTGATTGATTGATTGATTGATTGATTGATTGATTGATTGATTGATTGATTGATTGATTGATTGATTGATTGTAGGGTTTAACGCGGCGACACAACGCAGGCGATGAGGCGCGCCGTAGTGGAGGGCTCCGGACACCACCTGGGGATCTTTAACGTGTGCCGAAATCTCGTACACACGGGCGTTTTTGCGTTTCGCCTCCATCAGAAAAGCGGCCGCCGCGGCCGGGAATCGAACCCGCGACCTCGTGCTCAGCAGAGCAACGCCTTAGCCATTGAGCCACCAAGGCGGGTCATAATATTAAGTGAGGTAAAAAGGTCATCGTAGGGTCACTAATATGGGCGAGACGCTGATCACCGCGTTCGTCCCTCACATGCCTCTAGAATCAGGAACATCGGCACTCGACGTAATGGTAGGGGGCGCGGATTAATCGTGGTTTGCTTACGACAAAGTTAGTTTATACAACGGCCAAAGGGCTTGAGTGCCCACTTTCCGGTTTTTGTATGTGTAAATTTGTAATAAGAGTAGCCACTTCCTTGTCTGTCTTGCAAAAAAGCTTTCGGTTTTAATTACTACCATCTCTAAGCATACTTGCATAGTTTCCTATTCTGACGCCAGGCGGATCATATTCGAGCATGAATATAATCCTCGACCCCCTTGTGCATAATTTGAACACGGAACTTTTGGTTTAGTTTGCTCACAAGACTTAAACTCTTTAACGGTTAAACAAACTAATCATCTCTACTAAAGCGTTAATCGATTAATCGGAAAGTTAATCGATCAATCGCCCACCCCTTATATATATATATATATATATATATATATATATATATATATATATATATACGTTAAACAAACAACAGTTGGTTCACGGGAAATACTTTGCAAAGTCAGGCATACACACACACACGCTTGGAGGAGATGCAACCAGTGAGGCGGCTAAAGATGGTACACAGACACAATTTTCAGTTTCGTTCATTGGTTAAATGTTTGCAAATTTCGGCTGAACATTTCATCAGTGACGGCTACGTAGGTACAAACAATGGGTGAGTGCGCGTCGCAAAGGAAAGGCGCATTCAGTTCACCGTGGTACCTCATAACAGCATGTCCTAATTTTCGAATGCGGAGCATGAAACACAATCCCATCCCAAACTCCTTTCGCTGCTTGTTCATGGTGGTCACAGCTCAAAGTTACACCACTGCGCGTGCGCGCTATCTAATTCTGTCATGGTTCGCTTGATGGGCAAGTGCAGAAATTCCACACAACCACGCGATCTTCGTCAGAGATTGCAGCTGTTTGTGTCAAAGCCCCTTCAGATTCTCCCCTCAAAGACCCTTTCGGAGGTGAAGCACGCTTTACAAAAAGAAATTCCGAATGATGAAGGGGCTGGTTTCAAAGACGGTGTTAGCGTGAAAGAAAGACGGTGTTAGCGTGAAAGAAAACGATATCCACACCGACCGGTAGGGAGGAAGTTAATAATTAGAGGAAGGGGCAACTCAAGGTAAAATGGAAAAGAGCGAAGACCACGCCATAAAAATATTAGCCGAGCAAAGAAAATAAAAGATCGAAATGTCAGCTTTGCTGATGGCAAAGATAGCTTGCTCAGGTGGCTTGGGGGCTGACCCTCGTGAAAGAAGAAGTAAAACTACAAACAAAAAATATTACAAAACCACAAAAACAAACAAGCAGGAAAGGTTGGCGCGCTACCACACTATAAACGTACACCAAGATTATTTGGGCAGATAATAGAAGGTCAGCCCTTACGGCCAAGGAAGTTTTTTTCTAGTCTAGAGCCCTGTAGGAAACCTGAAGAAACAGCGCTAAAAGCGGGACGTAGGCTAAGGTGACGCAAGCACAGCATTGGCTAACAAGCATTAGATGTGTTGCTTGTAGGAGGCCTAATTACATATCTGCAAGGTAATGGAAGGCTCAAGATTAAAAAAAAAGACCTTGTTGCAACAGACGGCCCTTTCTGTCATATACATTATGTACGCCACTTACGCACCGCAAATGTGTCAAATCTTATTTATATACAGTAGCACTGAAGGCTTGCTTACGAATGCGCCGCTCTCTTCACCGATACGATACGCTACATAAATTCCTGATGTGCATCGGGTCAGCATATCGCCAGATGCTCCGACATGATCAAATCTGGGCTCTAGGATCTCCTTTGCGTTTGTGTATTTTGTACAACACTGAAACACACATAGTTCAACTTTTTCTCGATCTCGTACTAAAGACAACACTACTTGACGAATTCGTTTCCAATACGCCGGGAAGTATAAATTTCGCCCTTGCTTACGTTAAAGGGAAGCTGAAGTGAATGTGCCGAATTCTTTTTCTTGCTACATTGTGCTATTAAACCACGGTAATTAATTCATTACTTGGCCCTTCAACGGAAGTCTAGGGCGTTAATGTACCTGCAATTGGCGATATCAAATAAAGTTCCATGCCCCGTCACCGGCCGCCACGGCAAGTTCAATAATGCCGTCACAGTGCTTTGTAACTTGTTTTCTTCCCATTTCAGACTTCAAAATTCAGGTTTTTAGCGCGTGGCGTTAAGGACCTCATGCCGCAGAAAAGCAGGCGTCGTCGGTGCAGTTGACCGTGAGCGAAATGTCAGTAACATCCCCTTGCGGCGTCCACTAAAACCTTCGGGATCGTAAATTGCCGTACCAACAGATGGCGTGCGAGGAAAGGCGGAAAATTTTGTGCGCCGCAAACGGGTCCCGATAACGCTACCACGTCCCACGCTTGAAGTCGAAGCTGTAGCGTGCTCCAAAATTGTCTCCTATTTCATGGCTACCATCGGCTGTCTGTTCAAGTACTCGCGGTACAGGTTAAACATGCGAGCAGTGCGCTATATTTAGTCCTCCGGATTTGGCGGTGTGTCCCCAGCGGACGCCTGCAAAGCGGTGTAGAGGACGGCAAGAGTAAACAACACACTACAAAAACACTTTCTTCGCAGAAAATGCTTGCGCATCGGCCGGAAGAACTCGGAACGTCGCCTACGCATCCTGGCAATTTAATTAGACAATGTTTATCGCTCACTTGAGCGGCCTTTGAAGGGCGGCCGCAGCAACTATGGAGTGTGACACAACTCCGGCAATTAAGCTCACCACATCCTTAAAAAAACTGTGGCCTCACTCATGGAAGCGCATATACACGCTCGTGCAAAGAGTTTAGCAACACGTTCACTTTCCCAGAATTAACACTCGCTGCCCAGAGCACTTTCGCCTAGTCTCAGGGTAGTTAAAGTACCGCAACACTCGCGTAGGCAGTTTAGTGGAAACGTTGTGTTTTGACGAAATGAAGCCTCCGCCCCGTCAGTCGAACGCGAAACACGGGTGGGCGTACGCGTCCAATTATACCTGAGGCAACTCTAAGGGGAGCGAACGTGAAGGGAACCTCATTTGCAAGGAGCAGCCCTGCCGGAACTGCCGCAGTCCACCCACTTTTTCCGGACAGAGGCCGAGCCGAGGAACAAATCCGGGAAAATAATTTGCTGGGAATTTAGTGTCCCGCCTTGTTAGGAGTGCACAAATGTGGCGAACATTCTGGTACGCTTGCACGGGACGCAGTGCGTGCGCGTGCAATCGTACGACCAGCGATCGACGCACCGTAAGCCGCTGTGCTCTTCTTTGAACTTGTTGTTTTTCCGCTTATTTTCCACGACGTTCCCGCCCACGCATTGACATCAAAGAAGAGCTACGAACGACAATGCCGAAGCTCGTTACACCGTTTTGCTTATCTACGAACAGCAGTACGTTTTCCTAAAGCCCCGGGAACCGTGGGATCGTGGCGTGGCTCGTTAGAAACTGAGAAAAAAAATTGGCTCCAATCCACGCTGTGAAGGTGGTTGGAAAGCAAAGCTGTAACCGACACCCACAACAATTGCCCATGCGACGTCACTTGAATTCCCACACGTGGCTCTACACAGAGTGAAACCAGCGATTCTGCCCGCCGTTATCTGGAATTCGCAGGAGGCGGCGTCCCGAACGCAGCAGCGTCGGCCACGGCCGGGCTAGAGCGGCGGACGCCGCCGCTGTAGCCCGGACGTGCGTAGGCAGATAACAAAAACGGCGAGGAGCGTCATTCGAAGGTTGAGACAGCGAAACCTAGCCATCCTGATGTGCTTGCTCTAAGCTACATCACCGCGCGACACAAGCGCAGACACCGAAACAATTCGGCATGTGAGCTTAGTGATTCCCGTTTATACCGATTTAAACTAGTTAGTTTAGTAAGTTTGAGAATTACGAGAAAGCTGAGGGAACTCTTATAATCGCTATTTATCAGGACCAGTTGCTCCTTCCGCCTTTTGTAATACCTGTTGAAACACAACCGAATTGGTATACACCAATTTAGAAAACGCAGTCACATTCATGGCAAGCGGTGCACAAACGGTAGCGTTTCTCTAGCGGCCAGATGTCTGTACATGGTCTCATCATTGTGTTTCCCCGCACTGTAAGCCGGGGCGGAGTCAAAACAGTACACGACGAAAGCGCACGTGACAAAAGAGCACGACATAACAGCACGGCGTCAAAAGGGCACGCGACAAAACAGCACGCGATAGAAGAGCACAGCGTCAAAAGCGCACCCGACAGAACAGCACAGCGTCAAAACAGCACAGCGACAGAAGGGCACGATTTTATGGACCGCCTAAAGGGGCAGTTATTTAGATTTTAACATGTATACAAACATTATAGAGGGCGAAAAATGTCGGTGCCCTTCTGTCGCGTGCCCTTTCGTCGCGTGCTGTTCTGTCGGTATACCCTGTAAGCCAATCCTTAGCGTATCTTTGCCGTAGGACCACTTAATTCCGTCGGGTCCGGGTTACCCAGGAGGTGCTGTCGAACAAGTTAATCAAGCCGTGCGAAGGAAGCGCGCAGTGGACGCGAAGTTGCGCCTAAACAGGCCCAAAACAGCCGTCGCGAAAGCAGACGACAAAGCCGGGTCGCGCCGATGCGCCCACCCGCGGCGTGAGCGCGCGGGGAACGCTGGGTAAATGCGCCGCGCCATCTACACTGTGCTCCGTGAGTGAAAACCACCCTTCCCTCCGCAGCCGCGTTGGGAGTTTGTTGTCCCGCACGCCACGAAAGAACCGTTGGCTGGTAGAGGTAGAAAGCTTCGCTTTAAAAAAAGAAAAGAAAGACACGCCCCTTCACGCCACCCGCTGTTACGCCGCAGGTGAAGGAGAGCCCTTCCAGACGTGGGGGTAAAATAACGGTGCGGGGTGCGATGAGATGGCGTGGTAGGAGATCGTTATTACCAGCGCCGCGGGACAAACATTGAACGGAGCCTCTGCTTCTCAAACCTTTTTGTGCTTGCCTGTTTCCTGCCATGCACGCTTTCATCCTCTTCCGCGTTACTAATGCACGCTAGTTCTGTTTACGCCGCACACGTGTAGCCGAACCGCTGCAGAAAAGGCTCGCGTGTAGACAGCGCGAGAGAGGCAACAGCGGAAATGATCAACGTGCAGCCTTAGTCCGGTCGGAGAAAGCAAAGTGGTGCGGCCTCTCGCACCGGGACTAATGCATACAGGCGGGAAGGGAAAGAGGGATGGGGGATAAAAACGGCTCGAGAGGGAAGACGCTTAGGGAGAGGTAAGAGAAAAGGGCGAGGCGAATGCAAGCCGGAGCGCGCGAGAATCCACCGTCGTGTTCTCCCGGCGCGACGTAATGTGTTTCCGTTAGCATGCCTTCCGTGTGCGCATGGGGTTACGCAGAAGTAGGCCGCGCGTCTGAGCTACTATCAAGGCTTGGGGGGAGGCTTAAGTAAGATTGAAGGTCGACCTTCCTTCCTTCTCTGCGTGCCGCTGCCTCAGCGCTTTCCTCCGCGTCGGCCAGACTCCGCTTCGAAACTCGGGTTACAAGGTGCTCCGTTCTCGCGTGACCAGGAACACCACGCGTGTATGTATATCTACGCTTTCAGTTAATGCCTGCGCGCCTGAGTGTCCTGGAGCGAGCTTATGGGTCTTCGTCTGCGTGTCCGGCAGGGATTGACGGCCTGGGCTTGCCAGGTTGGCGGCCGACTGGAGTGCTTTCTGAGACGCCTAAATCGCAGTTTCTTCTACACAGCGATGCCCCTTTTCTTTGTGTGTGTGTGTGTGTGACCTTGCAAGTTTTTCTCGTTTCTGTCCTCTTTGTTGCGCTTTTCTGTTACCACGCTTTTCCATGTTTTCGTAGCTAAAAAAGTTTGGCTTACAGTGAGCACATTCTGAATAAAATATATTTGTAAAAAACAAATAAACCCGCAAAACCGCTCTACGTTTTACGTAGCTCTTCTAGCACACACTTGAAATGTAGAATGAGCCGCACACAACTACTCGGCTGCCGCTAATGTAGTGATGCAGCGAATTGAAATATACGGTTCACTTTTCCGTTGCTTGATAGATTGAGGGATTTAAAAAGCCGACGCAACCCAGGTAGGGTGCCTCGATGCCAGTGCCACCGTGAAGGGTGGAGACACCCTATTAGGTCAAAGTGCTCAACGCGGTGTTCTTTTCGTTTCCCACAAGACCCAGCAACGCGAAATAAATAAAATGATTCCAACTCCGCCAGTAAACCGCGTTTCGGCGATAATTACAGCGCGGTTTTGATACAATATGACTTGCTGCAGAGGCGAGCGAGTGACCCAAAATGGCGGCGTCAACGCATACGTGTCTCCACGCTCTACGGCGGACGCGTGAATCGAGGCACTCTAACGCAGGCGATGAGGCGCGCCGTAGTGAAGGGCTCCGGATTAATTTTGACCACCAGGGGATCTTTAACGTGCGCCGAAATCTCGTACACACTGGCGTTTTTGCTTTTCACCTCCATCAGAAAAGCGCCGCCATGGCCGGGAATTGAACCCGCGTCTTCGTGCTCTGCAGCACAACGCTTAGCCCTTGAGTCACCGCGGCGGGTATTGTTTCGCTGCTGTATTTCTCTTTCAGCGAAAAGGAATCAGGCGTTAAAAAAGACGGGGCCCCGTGCTGGTACCAGCCTGGTTCGCGATTAGGACCAACTGCCGGCTCGTCCAAAGGGGATTGATTGATTGATTGATTGATTGATTGATTGATTGATTGATTGATTGATTGATTGATTGATTGGTTGATTGATTGATTGATTGATTGATTGATTGATTGATTGATTGATTGATTGATTGATCTTGTACGCATACGCGGAACCACAGTTGCATAATTCGGCTGCTGAATATCCCCTGTAGAACCATTTTTAGCTGTACGCAGAGTGAATTATTCTTTAGTCCCGACCAACCACCACAACGCCTGTGATCTCCCACTGGCCCGGCAATTCCGCTAGCGACAAAGTACAGACCGCTTGCCGGTCTGATTGTATAACGTTGTAAAAGACGGGTACACGCAGACCTGCTGTCGTCGCGTCTGCCAAATTATTCTGTTCCCCCGGAAAGAAGACGAAATGTAACAACTGGAACCTGCTTTCATCTTCTTTTTCCCGGGACGCTAGCCGTCCGAGTACTTCCCATATCGACGTACCCATTTACGCTGCCTCGTCTGGTAAACGAGATTATTTCCCTCCTGCATTTTGGGCGCATGTCCTCTTAGGACCATATCTCGTCCATACAAGTTGATTTTTTTCACGCGTGTTTCTTTCACTCTTTCTTTTGCACGTTCCGGTTCGGGCAGCGTAGTTAAGGCAGAATCGTTCTGATGGCGAGTCGTTTCTCCATGTCGCGATGTTCAGACATAAGTGGACGAGCCATTTTCACCCTTCCGCGGGGAGGATATGCTAGACACTACAGATGAATAAGAATTCACGACTTCCCCACTCTCGCTTCGTCACCCACAACCCTTTTCTTTTTCAGCATCACAAGACACTATCGGGAGCAACGGCGCACTCTACCACCCCCTCATCATTCGCTTGACAAGGGGGAGCAAGTCAAGTGGCGTCTACTCCAGAGCAACACCGACCCAACACCATCCAGAATGAACCTGCTCTACCCCCAGCTCTACCCCTTACCCGCATGTCCCAACTGCCAACAGGCCCATGGCACCATCTGCCACATGTTCCTTGCCTGTCCCAACCATCTGGCACATCAAGACGCCGCACGACTGCGAGACCACCCCAACCCCTGGAAGACGGCCATCAGGGCCTCAGACACGGAGGGTGAGCGGGAGCTAATATTCTTAGCGGATGAGGCCTGCAGGACGAATGGGACCCCGAACGTAGGGACCAGCTCAGGTTGCCGAAGTCCTTTGTGGCTTCAATAAAGTCTATTCCTCCTCCTCCTGGTTGGAGCTTTCGACTTCGGGCACCCGAGGCCGTCATCCAAGGTTACGATCGTGCGCGTCTGCCTTCCGTGCTACTGGTGCGTTTACTACTGGTGCGTTTACTACTATTACGCTACTGGTGCGTTTCAGAAGCGCTTTTAATGCGAGAGCATTAAGTGGTTCATTGTGCGAAAAAAAAACGCAAGCTGGCGTCCGGCATCGGTGTCTATAGCAGCAAAACGGCTCCTTAAAATCACATGAGCTATGCAGCGAGGCCCATATCCGCAGTAGCGTATTGGCCTACGCTTCCCCGAGATTTTTAAATACGATAGTCTTTCTTGGGTACTTAAACACGAAATTTTTTGTCTGTTTGTCTGTCTGCCCGTCCGCCACACATTGCGCCAACTAGGCGCATGTTTGAAGCTCTGTTCACGTGCTTCCGGCACTCAATTTAATCGCTCAGCATTGTTTGGTCTCGCAGTGGGTGGTCCCGCTTGAATCCAGTTAGCGCTGTTTCTTTTTCCTCATTTTTATTGGCTTGCCATTCTTGAATATAAATATTTTTATTGCGCATATACGATATTTATGACACCTTTACGCATTATAAATGAAATTTTGGGTATGCTCTGTACCTTAAGGTCAGTTTCAGCTACTGTTCGTTCTACGTTTTTGTGGTACCGCCTCTTTTATGTGACGGCTGGCTGTGCTGACTAGCAAATGCATGTACGCCTTCCGCACCCCTATTCAGCCGCCCAGTCAAGGGTTAAAATAAAATCACAGAACAGGGAGGATTTTAGAGAAGCAAAGGTCTAGTTTTGCCTGTACTGCCAGAAAAAGCGTAGTGGCGGCGTCGTGAACTACCGAGGACGCCCGCTTGATGGCGCTGTAAACACGGCTTTGTAAACATGGCGGATGCTTTTTGCACAGGCCGCTTGAGCTCCTTAATAACATGGCTGCCCTCGCACGGCGGCCGCCGGCTCGCTGCTCCACGGCCGGACTCGACTCTCCTCCTCCCGCGCGCGAAAGGAGCGTCGAGTCCGGCCGTGGCTGCTCCTGCTGGTTCCTGGCTGGCACGCTGGCCGCGTGCTTACTTGCGCCGCGCTAGTGAAGTGATGTTACGCCAGGTGACCAGATGGCCTCGACTGGCACAGACCACAGTGAGCAGCAAGTGAGAACAAATCGTTTATTGACATCCGCAAGTTTACAGAGGCCAGGACATCATTTCATTTCGATCGCTGCAATTGTACGTCGCTTTCGTGACATTTGTTTCCCATAACAACTCGTTCACTTGCGCTAAGATTTCGAACGAAGGGCACATTGCTTCCAACATGCTGCTGCCCGTAGCGGAGTGCATAACACTCACCTTCTGTTGGAAGAATCAAATATTCTGGCCTCGACAGCTGTCTTCCGATGCGGAATTTCCCACATTTGTCACTCCATAAGCACTCAATTCCCGTGTTTTGCCAGTCCTCTCAACAACTGATGGACGCAAAAGCACATAACAGCAATAACAGTCACGAAACCAGTGCTCCGCGCACATAGAAACGGTGGGCCGTTGCAGCGGTTTCAATTTGAATTGTCGGCTTTGTGGTTGCGAATTCAGAAGCGAGGTGGTGCACCAGTCGGCTGTTCGTAGAGAGTTGCGTACATTTTTGCTCAACGGATGTTTGATGCGGAAATTGTTGATACTATTTTTAAACAACACATTGTAAGCGAACTTTGTTGGCTCTTTGAGTCACGGAATGAATGTTTTGTATTCTCTCCCAAAAATAACCTTTCGGTTGCGCCGTCTGGTGGACTTGATGGTCAAAAACTGCGCTGTAGGTTGGTCACATGGGGCGTCGATTTTTACGCCGCCTATAGGGAAACCAGGGAACGTCCAAGCTTGAGAGGCCTGATAAAATCTTGCAGGAGGCAGTTATATAGGCATAACATTCTCAAACCACCAAATCGGGAAACACACTTCGTACTTGTCAACATCGTTCAGCAGAAAAGAAAACACACGCATATTTGAGGCGATACAGTAGCACAAAAGTGGTGTTTGCAGTGTTCTTTAAATTGGCAATACATGATTGCTATATTTTTTAAATAGCAAATAAAAAAATAAGCGTTGAAAACGATTTTGATTCAAAAATACGAAGAGAGTACGCAACGAGCTTGGACCACGTGGCGGCGTTCCAAATATAACAGTAACTAAATATTCTGATAGATGTCACGCGAGCAGTGGAACGCGCGAGCAGTGGAACGCGCGGAAATTGAATTGGCTCAAATCTCCTCTGTCCTTATCGTGAAAGCAGCGATACGCCGGGGTAAGAGCGTGACAGATTAGCGGGGAAGAGGAGACAGGAATTCACATGGCAGGGGCGCCAGACGACTATCTACTTTGGGCGACATTTATAGTGAGGTCAGTCGATACACGGCCACTTTTTTTTCTGAAATTACATCCAACGTTAGCCTTTCAGTTCTAACGGCGCTAAAAAGTATCCGAACCTTGACGTATAATAAGTTTGACGTTGCTAGAAACGTCGTTAGCTCAACATTAGACTTAGCTGACGTTAATGCAAACGAGAGCGATGAGATTTGAGATTTACCAGGAGAGCTGTAATTACCAACGGTTTACCGAGGTCTTCTTGAAATAAGGCCTATCATTACGCTTTAAGGTGTAACTTCGTTAGTGCTTTCAAACTCGATTTGCAGCGAACTTGAAACTTTTTGTTACCTCTAGGAAGCCATTGCCGCAGCTGAAGGGTGACAAGGGCTTACATTATTCCTAAAATACGTAGGTAACAAGAAACAAGATTTAATTGCTAGTTTATTTTTCATTTATCCCCTATTTTCTTGGCCGAACATTAGTTCGAAGTTAGTTAAAAAAGCCCCTTGAGAATTCACATTGACTGGTCTGACTTGCTGTTCCATGCTTAGTCCTGCTCGCAGGAACGCCCATTTAAAATACTTTAAGTGTACGCGTTCCATGCACACCTTTTCGATACACCGATCGTAACGTAAACGACCATTAATGAAGTAATCAAGTAATCCTAGTTTGCGACTTTTACTGCGTCTCTGTAACGCACAACGTTTTTTTTTTTTTTTCATTTCTTTTTCTGTGGGTTGTGTTCATTTGGATCTTCAATTTTTCCTCCACAATTCATGCAAATATGTGCCCGAAATAGTTGACGTTGGGTAAGCATGCCCATCAATTAAAGACAAACGCGTATACAAATGCGGCCGAGCGGAAGCTCACTTCTACTGGCAGCTTAAATGCTCAACGTGCATTATAACCGAAAGGTTGCTGCGCCATTAAACCTCAACTTAAATGCTCAACTTGTTCCAACGACGAGTGCTATTTCACAAAGACAACTGAAGCGCTGCGACATTAATAGGCTCACTGCCCTATTTCTTCATATCCCTTTGATGAAGGTTGAATGGGCACATGATTTACTAGATGGGAGCGAGGAATCTGAGGGAACACCACGTCAAATTCGCTTCGCTCGCCATCGCGAAGGAGGGCTGCAACAGTACCCCTCCCGCCGGGCGCGTCTTGAGGAGCGAATCGATTCCCCGCATCCCCCTCATCTTCGTACTCTCCCTCATTCCAAGGCCGCCGGCAGGGCCCGACGCGACAAGAGAGACTTCGGTAAGAGGACGGCGGCGCTCTTCAAGCGGCATCAGCTGAGCGACTCAATGCGAACAGCCCAGAAAAGCAATGCACTGCAAGAGAAAACACAAGAGGGTCCTTCCAGGAACTTTTTTTTTTAAATTAAAAAGAATACAAACCTTTATTTCTCGTTTAAGCGAAATGAGACTGGGGCTAAAGGCACACACGATCTGACAGAGGACCTCAACCCCCTTGACCTGTATTTAGGAGAAGCGTACCTTCTTTCATTTCCCCCCGCCATTGTTTATATCATTTTGACGGCGAAGCTGTCTTGCGCCGGGGCCTGACCAAAAGTCCGCGCGTCTATAGGGCCGCGTCCGCAAAGAATCGCACGCGCTCGCTCCAGTGGTAGCGTGAAATCCTCTGTAGCTCTCAACCTAATAGAGGTATTTTAGAAGAAAAAGTTATAATGCTGAAATTGGTCGCTAAGACGACCCTGCCATTACACCGAGTTTCATTTACTTGTCGCAATTAGTTCACAGCGAAGTTGTAAACGTAGTAGAATTGTCTGCTGTCGATACCTGGCCGTCTGCGGAGAGGTAGAGTTACAGAAAACGGCTGTAAATTATTTAACCAAAACTATCCCGAAACACCTTGTATGACAAATAATTTTGAATTATTTCCAACGAAGTTAGGTGTGCCTGTGTGTTTTTACTCGATCAGTACAGTAAGTCCGCTTACATAACTCGATACAGTTTTGCACAAATTCAGCTTCGCTGCTCTTCGATCTTCACAGTAGCGGAAGAGCTCGAGATTTTTTTATTGCTAGTCTAATGTTTCTAAAATTATTTCTGTTATTTTTTGACCCCACTTTACGCGTGAAAAGTTCCGATCACCAGCACTTTAACCCACGGAACACTATTATGCACCAGCACACGGGAAATGCATACGGGAGCGTGCGGTGGAGCAGCACGACAAAAGTGCACATGGTCTCGTCGCACGGTAAGACAATATCATATTGTCCCTCAACTTATATTAAATAACTTGCTGGCAATCACTATTTTCAGAATTTACAAACGGAACTTGGCAGTAATACCCACATAAGACAGATAAAACGTAAAAAAAAGCGTTTTAGCGGCTAAATGTCATACAGTTTGTTTGGTGGTAATTTTGATAAGACAAGAGTGACAGCCGTTTCTGTAACCCTAATTCCTTCGTAGACGGCCATGTTTTCACAGCAAACTAGAGTTCTGTAACGGCTACAGCTTTACCGTGAGCTACTTATGACGCGAAAATAAAGCTCGCAGTAATGCAATAAGAGTCGTCTTGGCAACCAATTTCAGTATTATTTTTTTTCGTGATTCCTACACTAGATTGAAAGCTACACAGCATTAGCAAAAATTTGGAGACAGGCATTTTTTGTGTTTACGCGACGCATAGACGGATGGACATCGACCATCAAGGAGGGTAGCTATATGCAACTTCGCTGTAAAAGACTACCCTAGTAATGTTGTAGAACGATGTCCCAGTACGCCGAGGAGGCCCATTTGTTCCTGAAATAGGCTCTTCGACGAGCGCTTCTGGTATGGGCAAGGCGATCAATCATCCTGACTGTCCGCGAGCTGTGTAGAACAGAGCAGGGCCTCCCTCCCCCTCCTCCGAAACCACTCCTTTGTCTCTGGTCCCACCCCTTCGGGGAATCATATACTGATGGGGATCACCGGCGGAGGCTTCCGACAAGAGTTCGCGGAGAGATCTCTCCCGACAAACGTGCACGTGGCCTATAACTGCGCTTTAGCCAGTTTAGAGTAAGTCGCAACAAAAGCAAAGCGCAGGCTAGATGAGGTATCTACTGTGACAAGCAGATCACGCAGTGCCACTCGGCGCTGGCGATAACCATAGCTTTCTGAGAGCTTCCTGGCGCGAAGGAAAGGGTAAAATCGTTTAAATCTAGTGTAGCACGCGGCTTTCAAAAATCCGCAATGACACCAGCCGTCGTTTACAAGGCTCGACAGCCCAGCGCTGTAGTCGTACGGAAAGTTAGTAGAGCACTGTAACAACATGAAAGCAACGCATCTTCGTATTTGATTTTCTGAGTATGATATGTCTGCTGATCGGCTACTGCAACGTGCTTTCATCACTAGCGCGAATAATGCGCCGCTTGCACACAGCGTGCACAAATGCCGTTATCAATTGATTGATTGATTGATTGATTGATTGATTGATTGATTGATTGATTGATTGATTGATTGATTGATTGATTGATTGATTGATTGATTGATTGATTGATTGATTGATTGATTGATTGATTGCGAGGTTTTTTAACGCGCCGACGCTACGTAAGCGATGAGGCGTGCCGTAGTGGAGGGCTCCGGAATAATTTTGACCACCTGGGGATCTTGAACCTGCGCCGAAATCTCGTACACACGGGCGTTTTTGCTTTTTGCCTCCATCAGAAAAGAGGCCGCCGTGGCCGCGAATCAAAGCACATGTCGTTATTTAATTGCAGTGAAGGAGAGGCTCCAACTTTCTGCCGCTACACGTGGTTGGCACGGGCTTGGCGGTTATGAAACAGCTTTTACGACATTCTGCGCTAAGGGAAAACACTGATATCGAATTGCCCATGGCGCCGCCGGCGACGCTTCAAAATTACGAACATCATATCAGTTTCAATATAAGTGCGTGTGGTGCCGGTATTACGCTGAGCGTGGCCTGATACGAGGAACGTGAGGTTACCGAACGCCCAAAACGGGGTACGTTTCAGATATCAGCAGGAGATTTGTGAAGGCGCTCCATGACAGACTGAAAATTTCCCGAAGCAGAAACGAGCGCGCGAATTACGTAAGGAGTAGCGGCATTAATATAACCGAGACTGATTAATTTTAAGCGACGGTGTAACGTCGCCCTAATTGGGCCGACTAAACTATGACGCTGAAATTCAGGCTTATGCATTATTGCTTTCAAAGCGATATTAGTCAGAATTATTCCAAAGCACGTTGAAATTATGGGTTCATAAATAGTTATGAGCAAAAGAAATACCCGCTTCTTGGATGACGTCACATAAACGTAGCACTGTAAACGTCTCAGTAGCCTGAACTACCGCATACTTCCTATGGGACTTCCTCTAACTTGAACTGGACAAAAGGTGACTTCTGCCTACTTTGCGGTTTATACTCGCTATTTTAGCCCGCATTAAAAGTGGCTATTAAATTCATCACGATAAAAACCAATACGCATTGACTATAAAACATTTCAGTATGCCAGTCCTAGTTCATCTTGCAATTGTCGCGATACTAAGCAATTAACTTGGCTTTTATTTGCTTACCAAGTCATATCATTTCTCAAATCAGCCACGCGAGGCGCGGGTCTATTTAAAACTGAATTGTCCCACCTTTGCAGACAGCAAATACGGCCTTCAGGACGTACTAAACTTGAGGACGTGGTGCCGATGCTAATACTATCTAGCCACGACAAGCTTGAGGGACAATGCTAGTCACAAACACTAAGGCGGAGAGAATTACATACACAGCAAAGGGCAATAAACACGACCGCTTTATTAAAGAGAACGCGCCTTATTGCGTGACCCTCTGGCAACTTTCAATCTCCCTACTCCATTTTCGCCATCTCTCGGTTCGACCTTGGGTCCCACGCACGATCATCTCGATACAGAAGCTATCGAAATAAAGCGGTGTTCGCGAAAAGCAGGAAAGAGGACAAAGAAGGGGCAAGGAGAGAGGTGGACGCAGCAAATATATGCCGGCGATCGTCCCTGCGGGCAGCCCCGTCACGCTGCCTCTCCCGGAGAACATCAACCGCGAAAGTGGCGCGGGCAGGAGCCACGGCCTGACACAGCCTGCGGAGAAACAGAGCTGCGACGCCCACTGCTGCCATCCGTCACGCGGTGGCGCCGGCTGACACGGCTTCCCTTGCACCGGGTCGTATGGGAAGCAGAGCCGCACGAGTCCCCGCACTTTCGTCTTTTCATCTCTCCTGTCTACCCCTTTCCCGACCTTGGTTTCCCTCAGCTCTACAGATGCGCGCTTACACGCTGTTAGTCCTGCCCTCGTTTTCAGCCTTGACTTCTGCTCTTTCCTACGACACGTTTCTTTCCGTCTCCATGGTTTGTGTGCGAACGGGTCCGCTTGGGTGTCGTTCAGTATGAGCTGTTTGTGTGCTTGTCCCGGACAGGTTTAATGGTGTATTTCGTTGGCTACCCGGTCCATTTCTCCCACAAACGCTGGACATGGAGATTACAAGCGATTGTCCGTTGTGGAGACGCACAGTTTAAAATGGCTCTGCTGAGCGCGTGATAGCGTGTGATTTCAGGTCCTAGGAATTCTTTTAAGCTGATCGATTCGAAAATGAGAAAAAACTTGAGGACTAAGAATTAATCGATCGATCGATCGATCGATTTATTTATTTATTTATTTAGTGACTGAGTAAGTGAGTGATTTAGTGACTGAGTGAGTGAAATTAGTTATCTAATGTTCCAGTAATCTCCCTCAAGAAATGTGCGTGATATTCCACAGGAATGTTCGATCGATCGATTGATTGATCGATTGAATGAAATTGGTTATCTGATATGCCAGTAATCCCACTCAAGGAATGTGTGTGATATTCCGTTGGAATTATCTCTTGATTGATTAATCTATTGATTGGCTGACTGACTGACTGACTACCGATTGATTGATTGATTGATTGATTGATTGATTGATTGATTGATTGATTGATTGATTGATTGATTGATTGATTGATTGAAATGAGTAATCTGATATGCCAGTAATCTCCCTCAAGGAAGGTGTGATGTTCCGCTGACATGTTAAGTAGAGGAGGGTATAAGGTCCACCCCATCCGCATGCATTTACTCTTTCCTACACAGTACTCTGATAAATGTAAATTCTGCCAGGAACCAGTGACTCTGACACACGTATTATTCGATTGCACAAAAAACTCAGATCTTTCGCTCCTGAACCCGTCCCCTACCCTTGAGCAGTGGGAGATACTGCTGTCCAGCTGTCGACCTCACAACCAGCTCCTGCTTGTGACCAGGGCTACGGCAGCCTGGACAGCACATGGGCTCCTGGACTGAGGAACCACTCTCGCATTACTCTGCAATAAAGTTCTCTCTCTCTCTCTCTCTCTCTCTCTCTCTCTCTCTCTCTCTCTCTCTCTCTCTCTCTCTCTCTCTCTCTCTCTCTCTCTCTCTCTCTCTCTCTCTCTCTCTCTCTCCAGAACCGCTGTATTTTTCCAATTAGAGTTACATTTATTTCATTCGCCAGCCTGGTCTGGACAGCACGCAGATTGCAGTGATGAATAATGTTACTGAATAGTTACTGGGTGTCGCCGAGAAGGACGCATTCAGCTTCTTTGCTAGCCAGCTGCGAAATTATTTTTATCATTGCCATCATCATAATCCCCTCATCTCGAATAGAACGTAATCGCTTCTTACTAACGAGAATGTGCCACATAGAATGTGTAACATCCGCCTCAAACGCAGCTGTACGGCAACAATTAAAAGCTGAATGTTAAATTTATTTCCAGTAACTTACTCCATTTTGTGGGTTTCATTTAAGCTAGTAGAATTAGGTGGAGGGTCGGAATGACGAGCGGCATCAATATCATGCTAATAAGGGGTAGCACTTGACACCCTTCAAAGTTCTTCCAAGCAAGTTGGAAAAGCTAGGGTTCGAGTGCGTGCACCGTCCGTTTTCAATGAATAAATTACGTCTCCACCCCTCATTTTGTTGGATAACATGTCACTGTTACTCTTGAGGGCAGCGGAAACACCATAAACATTAACGTGAAGATCGCATTAAACAGTGAGTGCGTGCGTGTGCATTTTGCCGAATAAGGAATTTACCTTTACTTATCCTAAGACGCCTCTAAAGCATGCTTTTCTGTAAGAACTGAATGTCTGTGTAAGGAGCCGACATACAACGGTAATTTAACCACGGATATAGGAGAATGCTAGGAAGTACAACTCACTTGTAGAAAGAAATGGCCGCTTACTAGCTTCCTTCGCTGCAAACTGCATCGAAAGACAACGCAGCCCCCCTCCTCCTCCGCCCCCCCGCAACGCCCCTACTCCTGTCCTACCATCCCGACTCGCCTCCTGCCTCCCCTCCTAGTTCCCCCTTCGTTTCCTAAACTTCATCCGTCCCCAACCCTCTCCTCGTCTCTCTTTTTTCCCTTCTCCGCCTGCCATTTTTTTCTTCGCAACCCGACTACCCTGATGTCTTCCATACCAATGGTTGTCCCTCATCTCTTACGCACACGCGCACATGCACAAACTGCTCACTACAAGGGACCTTTTTTTTATTCCTGCGTGGTAATAACGAGTCCCAAGACAAGGAATGCTTGTTTTTGTTTTTGTTCTTGTTTTGGGGGGGGGGGGGGGACTGTTGTGACGTACCGTGCGCGGTATTGTCCTTTACGGATCACCATGGTCGCATGGTGGTACATCAACAGTTGTCTTTAGAGGTCGTATCAGTTCGGGCTAATCGTATGTTAGTTTTGTTCGTTAATTTAATTTCGTTAAGAATTGATTCTTAGTGACCCTGTACAAAGTAATTATGAACGCCACATGCCCTCTTTATTTCAGAGTGGGGACTCAGATAAGGGTACCGACTTGCAGTCCACACTGTTCAAGACGCAAAGTTAGGCAGCCGAGGCGCCTTTCTTTCACTTTTTACTCTTTCTCTCTCCATCTATCTATCTATCTTCATCTCTCCGTATGTAACAAGGGCAGCATTCACGTTCTTTCCAAAAGTACCGCCCGCAAGCTTAGTAAAATAAGAAGTGGCGTTAGGGCGTGCACTGCATCAATCTTCGTGTTGACGACACTGCATACTACCTGCGCGGCGGCGCCGCTTTCGCATGCGAGGCACACTCGGGACACACCATAGGTGCCCCGCAACTCGCCAAGGCCTTAAGAGCCCGTGCGAGACGCTGCTGTGTAAGGGGGATGGACGACAAGTACGCACACTATTATTGAAGCGCCAACCTTGTTAATCTCCGGAATTCTTAGTTATTTTCTATTTCTTATTATTTTTATTTTTTCTGGAAGCATTCCTTGCGTAGCTATCATTCCTTCCAGGTCGCGAGAATGCGTTTCCAACTCTATGCTTAGCAGCACTCTGCACCAGTGTGACTCTACCAGCACAGACCACAATAAAGCTTCTCTCTCTCTCTATCTCTCAGTCTCTCTCTCTCACTCTCTCACTCCACACACAATAGCCTTTTTTTTTTCGCCCCATCCGATTAATTTAAATACTTTTTGCTATTACTTAACGTAGGGAACGAGATGTTGGTGCCCACTGGCACACATATCTGAAGAAAAACAAAAACAAAACAGCAATTCACGAGCTCGCCGTCCTGTCAAAACACTGCCTACGTCGTAAAAAATAACTGCCGCAGTTCATTTTCATCTCCTTGAGAGTTGGGCGACCGCAACATATCTTTGAAATTTCCAATTCACTCGTATGCGCCAAACACCCTGGAAAACCGCGGTGGCCGACTGGCGTGCCCACTCGCCCTTTACTGTATAGTCTACGGCGGAGTTGAGCGGTACACAACACTCGCCTCCGGGCATATGATGGATGCGCCGGAAGGTGGCTTATCGTAAGTGCCTGGTCGCACTCCACTGCTCGCACCATTCCAGGGCTGACCATTGTACTTGGACACTTTCCGCGCCCGCCGGAAGTGCAGAAGTTGTTTTATACAAATAGCTAAACGGACGTTAAAGCAATTTTTCGCTTTTATTTAAGTGTCGCAGTTGCGAACGGTGCGCCGTGTTATCGCTCCCAACGCCTTGACCAATCAAGGCGCATCTCGGACTTCCCCTGACACTCTGAGTACGCGCGATTTACCCCTTCATTCGCTACTGAGCAGCGAGTTGCACTATAAAAACGCAACGCGAAAGGCCGTTCCTTCTGCATCCACCCTCGCACGTGCTATAGAGACGCGTGCACAAAGCTATTGACGCGTGCGCCCGCCCGAGGGACAGCCATAACATTGCCATGGCGATCGACTTCCCATCAGGCGCTCCGGAAACTGCTGTTTCCGGGCAGGGTAAACACCACTCGCGTCGCGATGTCCTCCCACGCTACTGTTTCAGTCAGCCTGCGTCGCGTTTCAACCCATGGGCTCGCTCTGATAAAAGGCAATTCCGTGAAGTTAGAGGGGAACTGAAAAGTCCGGGCAGCCCTGCGCTCGAACACGAATGACCTGTGCTGACGCACTCTGTACACGATCTCGCTGGAGCAATCGTTACGGCGCGAAGTCGATAACTTAGAACTTAAAATTTACCTTCGCTCAAGCGCAAACTTCGGGTTTCCGCACAAGAAGTAAGTTCTCGAAAAATCGGTCTTATACGATCGCATAGAAAATCTTCACCGATTTCCGTACTTGACAATCACAATTTCCGCATCACGTGTTTTCCTCTATGGAAAGCGAGAGACGCTTACACCGCGATAGTTTTTGCCCTTCATCGCGTAGGCCACGGACATTCGTTATCTTCTGCAACGCATTTTAGTTACCAGCAATTCATAAATATTTCCGGCTAAATTCTGCGGTAAGGTAGGAAGATGGGTTCATGTACTGTTGGATGCTTGCGTCCAACTTGTACACTTGTATTCGGAGTGAAAACGAAACTGCACAGAAAACATGTTTCGGTAGTTAAAGCCCGAAAACAGCTGTCGAGCCGCTGCTGTTCGCCTATTACAACAGTCTCCATACTATGAAGAAACCCATCTCGAGCCAAGAAAAATGTTCATTTTTAACAGTGTAGCTGTTGTACAAGCCGTAAGTTCGCCGTTGAAGAACAAAATACCAAGAAAATGCAGAGCGCTCGTGAGCACGTGCCTCGCGGCGACCACCGAGCGTTTCCGGCGGGCGCAGTTGCTTTACCAAAAAAAAGAAGAAAACCAACTCCAGCGCTGCCGTCAAGCGCTAACGCGCATGTAATGTTTGATGAGGAACACGATGACATAGATGCATATGACGATGACTACTACTAGCGCAGAGCAAAGAGACGCCAAAACATGTAAATAAACAATTTCGAACTTGTACAAATGCGTGGTGATGTGTCCTTCAGTGCCCACGTAGAAACAAATCCTGCAGCTTCGCTATGGTTCAAGCCTTGTGTGACTTAGTGCAGGCTTCGCCAGCTGAGCTGGTGGAAGTCTACAATGCTTACGATGACTTTGCATCCACCCCTCGCCGCGAGGAAGACGAGAACCTCTTCGATGCGTATGACGACGATTACTAGCACCAAAGCTACGCAAATAAACAGTGATACTGAAGCTCAACTACATGTACGGCAATGCTCGAGTACAGCAGCTCCGCCTTCGAGTCCTGCGCGTGAGTGCTAGCTTCCCTGAATTTTTCACTCGAAATCTGATATCACAGAGAAGAAAGTTCTTGCTTGACTCGTATAAACACCCGATCGTCCAACGCCACCCGTCATTCCCTCCCGGTCACTTTCCCTGCAAAGCCGTGTCCGCGAACGTTACTGCATTTGGAACTCCCCTTGGGCCACCAAAAAGCAAAGCCGGGGTAATTGCGCAGCGCTTTTCAGCAAGAGGTTGGTCATTCAGTCGCTCGTAGAGGTGTTGCAGCTAAAAGATAGCGAAAAATCTGGAGCTCAAGGTTTATCGGTAGGTAGGAGCCTCTTGCTAACCGAAATAACAATAACAATAACGACCGGTCAGGTCACTACAGCAACAAGTGCGTCGTAACCCTCGCATTTCAAAGACCTCGGAAGCGTGTCTGCGCCGCACGAGGCAAAGCCGCTCGAAGTCCCTGCCCACGCGGGGCCAGACAATTGAGGCCCTGTGCCGCAGCTTGCACTGACCGGAGGCTTGAATCGATATATCGGCCGCTGCGCGCATTCGTCTTTCTCGCGGGCTCCACTTCGCGTGTCCCCGTTATGGGACCGGGCCACGCGACACCGCTAGGCGAAACAGCGGCGTCAATCTTCCTCGAGCAGGAGCTGGGATTTTGAGGGAAACAGCTTATTTAGGAGCAAATATGGTGTAGCCTTGCTACTGCCTGCTACTGTGCACGGTTTCTCGCTCGATATTTATGCTAAAAAGGATGATACAATGACGCCACTACGATTTACATGCTGCCAATTATTCGTTTACGCGCGAAGCGTCTGCCCAGTGTACAAAGGGAAATCCGAGTGCTCTTCAGTGGTGGCGAAATAACAGTGACTCGGGCCTACACGTTATAGGAGCACGTACGGACCTGCCGAAGAAGAAATCCGGCTGAGAAGGTACAGCCGGTAAAAGACTTGTCTATAACACAGCGTTCCTGCTCTCAGCCCTATCCTGCCCCGCCGGAGCGGTATTTGAATAAAACTACTACGGAATTCTGAAGTCTTAGCCCTTCGCTTTTGCCTCCGACATGTTTGGAACGAGTATGTTTCGGCAGTTTTCGGATGTAGCTGGTTGAAGTTGAAATAGCTGTTATAGACAAGCGTTTTACCGGCTGTACTGCGAATGCTCAGCCTTTTATTGGCACGTGTGTCGTCGCGTCACAGTTGGTTCATCAGCGTTACATGTTTGTTTTTGCTTGAACTTAAGATCGAGTTGGTGGGAACCTACTTAGTTTGCGTATAACAGTGTGTGTGTGGGGAGGGGGGGGGGGGGGCGTGTATTGTAGGAAGTACGTGCTGAGAAGTATTGGCGTTTTCTTATGCTGTCGGAGTGGGTCGGAGTGGGTACGGAGTGGGAGCGGGCTGGAACCTTTCTTGCAACCTTGTTTGCTGTAACTTCGTTATGCTGTTCATGTCATCCCATATTGAACACTGAAGTTGGTCTCTGGGTCTTCTTCGTCCTATCTAAGTAGGGGGACCAGACGTTCCGTTTTGACCGGGACAGTGAACTTTTTGAGGTCTGTGTCCGCTGTCCCGTGTTTTTGTGCCAATAAACAATCCTGACCAGTTTTCGCGGGACTCATTAGTTCCGAAATTGGCGTCAACATATTGATCAAACGAAAAGTGTGCCGACTTGCTACAAGTGTATCGTGTAATTATTTACCTAGAGAATAAAATTTAGATCTGTTCTTACCAAAAAAACGCTTTGAAGTTTCTTGCTGAAGGCGACTTTTAAGAGGCATTATTTCACCAGTGGACCATTGTCAAGCAAGACATTGAAAAGTAACTAGAAGAGTTGAACTCTTCAGGTATTTCGGTCTCTGAGACATGGGTGCAAGTCTTTAAAGAGATGCCAACCGGGGATGTGCACGCTGCGATGAGATTTCTCGCGTCACGGAAATGACCTTGTGTTCTCCTGGGACCACACCTCAAAAGAGCAAGAGGGCCAGTTACGCCACCTTCGAGGCATCGAAATAAACACGTTTCCCCACCAAACCAGAGCCCACATTCTGGCTCCCACCCTGTACTCCTCGCAATGCCACTTCTGCCAGGCTCCGGACAGGCTTTACCATACTATGTGGGGCTGCGATAAGAACCCCAACCTACACCCCCTGCCCTTCCCCTCCTCTGAACACTGGGAGCGAGCACTGTCTAGCTCGGTACCCTGACGACCAGCGTTGGCTGGTGAAGAGAGTCCAAGAAGCCGGATGGTCTCAAGGGGTCCTGGAATAAGCGCTCTTCCCCAAGACTCACTGCTCCATAGGGACGATTATTCCGCCTCCTTCTCTAGTGGGGCGCGTTTTATTCCACTGTGAACTTGACGTGGACATCTACCTGTTGTCAACATTACGTGCAATGTTACTTATCCGGCTGAACTTCCTGTACAAGTGCGAAGAATTTTACAACCGAGTCTCGCGCAATAAAGTACTGCTTTAAAAACCTGTATCATCGGCAAAATACACCAACGAAGGACACCCGAAGCGGGACCTTCGAAATGAACGCCCGCAACTGAACTGCGAGGGGGATTGTTCTCTTGACCTGAGTAAGCGCTTAGTGCAATATGTAACGTTTTAAGTAAGAGTAGTTCCCACTGCATTACAATGTTTGGCCTCAATCTCGACCTTTTGTCTTTCGTACGTCGCACCCCTCCCTCCCCTCCACCCCGCTGGTGTGTTCCGTTTTCTACCTCCAGGAATGTGGTCACCCTATATCCAAGTCAACCCTTACACAAGAACCCTGCCAGTAACGCTACTACGACGAGGGTAGTCACGGAGGGCGAGGTTGCAACGCTCCATCTCACCCCATTAGCCACGGGAAATGAGGGGCTCGTTGAATAAGACGCAAATAAGGGTTGGCAGTCAAGAAAATCTCGGAAAGCAAAGGGAAGGTTGTGGTGGGTCATAGAAACAGATGAAGAATTTTTTGAGTCTGAAAGGAAGTGGTGAAAGAATGCCCGCCGGGTGGGATCCGAACCCACGACCTCCAGAATACCGGTCTGGTGCGATGACCACTACGCTACCGGCGGGGCTGTTTCCCCACGAATTTCTCGGGTATTTATGTTAAGGTATTTTTTGTTTCCTGCACTTGCGGGTGGTGATTCAACAACGGTTCAACCTAGAGCTCATATCTCCGTACTTCCTCACCTTCCAATATCAAAACATGCGAACGTCACGGGCCACTCATTCGACCATATCAAAGCCACGATTCTTGAATCCGGTTTCCGAACGCATCACGACAGGGAAGTCCGAGAATATTTTATTATATTTAAAGTAAATAGAGTCGCTGGTGGTTTGAACGAAAGCGCTGGAAAACTGAATAGCTTGTATCAGTGACCGTATTCAATATTACTGCTGTTTACCCTCCCCCTTTCTCTTGCACGTGCGCACGCATGCTATAGCTGACTTCCAATACTGCACGCGTCGCACTTAAAATGATGTTGTACTTAAGCAAACAGATTGTCACGCAGGGCCCTGATACATTGCATTTGCATTGTGTTACTTGGACGTTATCATTTCCGCCTTCATGTGGTCCTTCATTGAACACCCTTATATGCTATTTGACAACAGCCACCGCTGTTATTCTGACGATGGCCGGTCCCCCGACCGAAACGTTAAAAACCATTCCTTTTTCCACGTGTGTCTCATTTTTTTTCCTTTTTTTTCATATATATATATATATATATATATATATATATATATATATATATATATATATATATATATATATATAGATATATATATATATATATATATATATAGATATATATAGATATATATAGATATATATATATATATATATATATATATATATATATATATATATATATATATATATATATATATATATATATATATATATATAGAGAGAGAGAGAGAGAGAGAGCTTGGAAACAAAAAACTCACAATGCGCGCAAGAAAATAAGGTAAGTAAAGACAGAGACTCAAGAGAAAAACATTTAAAAAATAAATGTTTACTGATGGTTCAGGAAGGTGACTTCCTTTCTTCGAGGAAGTCCTCTTCCTGAAACCTATTTTTTCCTGTGTCTCTGTCTTTACTTATATATATATATATATATATATATATATATATATATATATATATATATATATATATATATATATATATATATATATATATGACACAAATACAAACAATAACTCATTAAACCAATCAATCAGTAGATAAAGAGACCAATAGAAAGTGCGCAATACAGGAATTCAACCAGTAAATTTCGTTCAAGCCGAACGACTAATGTCCATTTCACTTACTTGCGCAACAAACTATCCACAGACATCTCGCTGATTTACCATTAGCAGAACTCAAAATAAACCGCTAGCAGAAGTTGATATTGAGTTGAACTAACATTGCAACTACATTCAAATTTTTGTTCACAAGAGTACTGCATTAGTAATAAAACATCGTATTCCTTTCCACCAGCCACTAAGAACGAAAACTTGCGCTGCCGTCGCGTATACGGTTGCAGGGCATGCTCCCTCACTCGTCCTCCTCCAGCGTTTCCGCGCCACAACACGCCATGTTCTGTGCGAGTGTCCACGTTTTTCATCGGCAAGAGTGCAACTCTCCTTAACTTTACGAAAGCTGGATTCTCGGCGGCCGTTCTCTCAGGAGAAACTCCTGGCCCACTGGCCTTCTCCGTCATCTACGCACAAGGCGACAAAAGCGCTCTTGTGCTTCCTAAAAACAACGAACTAGACTGTAGCACAAAAGACTACTCTATGAAGTCAATTAACTTTATTGTGTATAGTGTCATAGCGCTAGCCACAACTCTTTACACTCTGTCCTTACCTTTCCCCTCTTTTACTGCTTTTATCTTTTTTTACCATTGTTCCCCTTCCCCACGTGCAGGATAGCAAACTAGGCCACCGCCTGGTTGATATTCCTGCCTTTCCGTTACCTGTATTTCTTCCTTCCTTTGCTTTCGGAGTGCAATTTTCGCAAAGACATAATTGTCGCGCCTCGCCCTTCAAGAGCTGTTATCTTAAGCCCCGTTACCTTGGGGTTAAGCGATTTCATTGGTCTTCATCGTGCAGTATCGCTGCGATACCGAGTCGTCGAGGAACGAAGCTGTTAAAAGGATTTCACAAGGTTTCCGCTCCGTAATGCACTCCTGCCTCTGAGCAGTACTTCGGCGTGTTCCGCCCTCCTCGTCGTGGCCAAAGAACTTCCTACAGAGTGAACCAGCGCGTAAAGCGCATTACGCGAGATCCGTTTAGTACGCCGACAATAACACCCCATGACGCCTAAGGGCCCTGTTTGCGCCGTGATGCACTCCTCGTCATCGTCGTCGAGGGGGATTAGATGTACGAAACATCGATTAGATAAGAGGTCTGGTTCGACATGTAGGGGCTGCGCTTCCTGTGCGGGTAGTAATTAAATGAAGAAAGTCAGCATAGAGGCGCTAACAACAAACCTGTCCTCCTAGTCCCTTCGCGGAAATGACGCAGTGTAGTTCCCCTATGCGGCCTTCCCATGGAGTTGGCGGTGTTAATTGGAAGCCCGTCAAGAGCCAACCTCAGGCTTCTATGGACCGCGCCTAGGCGAAACCTAATAAATAGCATAACTTGCACGAAGGTCCAGGATAACGTGTGGCGGATAAAAGCTCTGCTTCTTTTATTTTGCTTCAATTCTCGGGTTTTCTGTGAGGAGAAAAAATCTGGCCTCGTAAAAACGCCACGTAGCCAAGAGATAACTGAATGAGGGAAACCGTATTAAGTGCGGGGTACCTTAGGAGCGCACAACGTCCGCCCGCGTCCGTGCGCATAGCAAAAAATCCCACAGGCACCGGCATAGATTCCAGCCTGTGTCTGGTAGACCAGACAGAGTTCGTGTCAGTTTTCTTACTCATTGGGCTACGACCGTGAGTTAGTGCCCGAGAGTCAAACGGCTTATTCGCTCGCCTGTAACGGTACGGAGTACCTTAGGACCTCCCAATGTCCGTCCGCGTCCATCCGCGCGCACACCATCATCAAGCGAAAATCAAGCGAAAATCGATCGGAGCCGTGAGTTGCAGTTTCATTTAGGGAATAATCAAAGTGCGACTCACGGCTCAAATCGAATGACGGTCGGGGCGCAAATCGGATGTCACTCTGGGCGCAACTTGGATGTTATTTCGAGTCCCCGTACTCCGCACCCCCGCTGTCACCCACGGAGTGGAGATGCTGCCATTTTTCATCCATCTTTTCCTACTCTAAGTATCATACGGAAGAGGCAGGAAGGAATAGAGTGAGTCGATTCTGTTCGCATTGGCATAGTGCAGTCAACCTAACTAGTGCTTGGCTTATTCCGGTCTCTTCGCTCATCTGGAAGGAACATTGAAAAAAGAAGCGATACTTCTTCAAATGGCAGCACAAGACATGTGATAAGTACAAAGCGCAGTACTTTCGAGAAACCGGTGCGCTTTCGAGACACTATTGCGGGCTTTTGAACAAAAGAGATACCACTATGAGGAGACTGCCGCCTTCGTGTTCTATACAATCGCTTGCCAGTGTTGTGCTGCGTGTTTTGTGGTTTAGCAAGCGTTTCAACGAGCATCCCGCACCAGCAGGCGGGGTTTCCTCCATGTACAAGGCGAAAAGCAACGAAGGCGCGAGCATCATAGAAGAAATTGCAAAAACTTCCAAGATAGTGAAACGGATCAAACCGCTGCCATCAAATCATAGCAAGACACAACCCTTACTTATGCACAAGCCGCTTACGCTCATTACTGAAGTGAAACCACCTTACTCGCATGCGTGCAAACTGTACAGACGAAAATAAAAAAAAGACAGAACTGAAATTAAAAATCCCGTCTATAAGGGTCAAAAGATAAGTTAATACGAGACCATGTTAGCGAAATCTCACAATCGTTTCGTACGAGTTAAAGGGCTGGTGAAGAGCTTTTCAAAAAAATTTTGTTGGGGGCATTACTTTATGGTTTTCTTGACGCTTAATTCGAAAAACATGTTTATTTTATGTTTAAATACACCCAAAGCATCTTTTTTCGTCAAAATAAACGACGCCTACCCGGCGGCGTGGTCAGAGCGCTGGCTGCCTTTCAGGATTGGCCGGCTGCAGATGACGTCATATTCGGAAGTGCCGGCGCTGCCGTGACCGCTCGGCCTGAAGATCTCATCGATCTCATTCTGTTCCCGTTCAGATACGGGCCAGAAGCACCTCTGGTGAATGGAGGGTTCACACAATCTTTCCTTAGAATATGAGAGCCTGAGGGAAGTATAAGCGCAACAAGTTCGCTCGCGGCGAGCTTGAGAAAGAGGTTCTCCCCCGACGTCTCATGGCCGACTTATGCTTCTCTGGTGCAGGGAAGTTGTGCAGATATTGGTTCGCCGCTTTTACCACCAGCGCTAGTCACAACTCCTGGCACATTTTTTCGACACACCATCATCCCCTACTTCGCATGTGCGACTTTGTTTTTGCATTCGGGCAGGCGGTACAACAAGCTGTGTGCAGCGGCCCGCGATGCGTACAAGCAGCAGCTAGCGAGAGGCCGGTCGCTGCGTCGCGCGGAGGTGCTGGTGCCGGGTCGCTGCGCGGCCGGTCAGCGGAACGTGTCAGTGCTGCACAAACGCAGTTTTAGAATAGGAGAACCGAACTGTTGTGGTCACCCGAAAGGTAGCGGAACCAAAACGCAGCACACTTGTCGCCGACGAACTTTAGAAAAACACCTTCCCGAACAGCTCCAGCCAGCTTCGGTTGCACGGATCGCCTCGGAGGTTGGGAACTTTATGCTTAGCACCGAGACCGATATTTGGTCACTGCTACCTCTACAATCGCGAATGACTATCCTTAAAACAGTTTTTCACCGCACTATCATCCCATTTCTCGCGTGCGAACCTTATTTTCACGTTGGTAGTCATTCTAGCCATCGGTGCTATGTTCATTCTTGCGCGCAGGTAACGCCATCCGTCGGCCTCTCGCCGCATCTCGTGCTCGGGCAGGTTGCTGTTGCTGCCGACGACGCGCTGTGCGACCGGTCGGCGCTCCGCATCGCAATACAAATTCGATCACCTCTTTCAAAATCACCTTGGATGACAATCCCTAGCACAATTTTTCACCACACTATTCATCCACTCTCTCGCACAATCACTTGCTTTTGGCGACGGCCTTGATTCTGGCCGGCAGCGAAGAGCGGTCGCTGCCGCGGCATGCGTGGTGCGTGCGAGCCGTTTCGTGCGCCGTACGGGAATGCACGACCGGCGAGTGTGCGGAGCGCTTCCGCGCGCGCGCAGAAAACGCTTCATGCTTTCAGCTTTCTTGATTTCTTCTTAAAATCTAGCTACTCAGCTCAGTTTCCGTCACAGCCAACAACGTCGATCGGCAAAACGAGCAAGAAGTTCGCGAAGCCCTGAGCGCTGCGGTCCCACGAATTTTTTAATCCCCCTATAATAATGGGTCAGGACCTACGGGTACCTGCATATTTGTTCGAGCCAGTCTCTTCGCGTATGAAGCACAGAGCACCCGACGACACGGCCGGCCCTGCGACTACTCGTGAAGGCAATGTAGCAGCCACGGGCGCTCGGGTAGGAAATCTGGTATCTAGGAGTCGCTTTAGGGAAGCACACAGTAGCATTACGGTTGAAAATCGACGCGCTAGCAACTCTACACAATTGAGATTAATAAAGGGCACATTGCACGTCTGCTTAATTCGGAACTTCGCTGAGAAAACTGGGACACAGCGAAGCGTCGGCGCACGCCGCTGGCCGTCTTCCGAATATGACGCTACTTCCGGTCGCTGCCTCTCGGTTTCTAGCTTTTCCGGCGGCACAGCCGCGAGCGGTGGGCGGGGCGTCGGGTCAACTTTATCGACGAATATCTCAGTCCCCAAGCGAGATATGACGAATTTTTTTTACAGTCATAAACTATCCAACATACTAATTGTAAAAAACAAACATTTACCCACTTTCAAAACCACTTCACCAGCCCTTTAAAGCATGCGACAGCATGCACAACTTTGGTAGCCACGCAATTTTCACGGTGGAAAAAAAACACGAGAATGGCAACATAGACAGAAAGATTGAATAAAGAAGAATAGAATTGGAAGAAAGGATTGTTACGTGAACAAAGAACGCAGCGTAGGAACGAGGGAAATAATAATCGAAAGAAGGTCATATGAAAAAAAGATGAAAGAGCAAAGAGCTCTTTTTTACATTTTGAATAAAGCGTGAGCCCCCCTATTTTAAACAGAACTAACGCATATAAAGCGAAGAACGCACTATCGCATCGGCTGTATCTTCAAAGCGCTAAGCTTCCGAAAAGAGCTTGAAAAACAAACACCGGGATGGCCGCTGCAACGCCGGCAAATACGCCGGGAACTTTCAGAGAAACCCTTTTATTGATTTACCCCCGAGCGTGTGCCCGTGTTAATTGTAAACGGAAAAATAACCCCGACACTTGAAAGACTTGGAACGCCGCCCCCGTTTCGTAACTAAGATGAAGTCTGCTGTGTACTTACAGCAACGTTAATTACACACCGAGTGACATTTGCATCCTGCTTCCTTACGTGCTAAAAAAGGCACGCTTTAGTTGCGTAAATAAAAACCCCAATTATACGACAGAAGTGGTAGAAACTGTGCGCAAAAGCGCAGTACACCGGACATGCGGGTGACCGTAAATGACCAGGAACGTGAGTAAAGCCTATTTTTTTGCCATTTATGCATGCGCATTGTCTTGTAAAGAGCTGGAATTGTGAAACCGCGTATTTGGGACTTCGCGAGAATTAACTCCGGCCTATTTTTTTTATAGTTTCAAGTAATCACATCGAATGGCCACGTATGTGCTTCCTTCGCAGCAAATGACGTCGAAAGACGATAGCCTTTCGACCGCCCTTACCACCTAACGCCACGTCCCCTGTTTCCGCATCTTCTTCATCCTCACTCTTACCTTTCCCTGTCCTTTCACTACTTCTGCCTTTACTACCCCCCCCCCTTTCCCGCCGTACGTCTACTTTTCTCTCCCCTCAAACTCTGCCGTCCATCCTCTCCCTTGTTCTGTCACTTAATACCCCACCCCTGAGGACTCTAATTTTCGCCGTCTCTTTTCGCTTACTGCTCTTCGCGCACGGCCTCCTCCCGGTTTTCTCAACCCTTTCTGACCCCTCCATTTTCCCTCACTCAATTTTCTCTCCCCTCTCAGGCCCTATCTCAGCAGCCGTTCCTTACCGCCTCATGGACCTCCCCTCCTGTTCGATTCCACCTCGTGCTTTCCCCCTCTTTTCCTTCCTATTCCCCTACATTTCGTCTATTGTAACCTACCTACACCTAACGAGCCAACCAGCTTCAACTTGAACGATTTATTTTCTAGATGTCCCAAGCTACGAACATCCCACCCTCTACACCCGCTTCCCCCACTTGACCTAGCATCTCCCTGATGTAATAAAGGCTATCTCCTCCTCCTCCTACACCTAACTAACTCTCTATCAGCCTTTTCCCGTTATTCCTTTCCTCTTCCCATCTCGGCATTCCCGTTACACTCTCTCCCTCCTCCACTTCTCCTAACTACTGCCAATTACACTCCTCCCATATTCTCCCCTCTTCCCCCATATTTTCTATTTACACATTCCGACGCATCCACGTCACTATTCCCTTTCAAGATATTGCCTTGCCACTTTCTCCATCTATTTCCTTGCTTCTTTTCTCTCTATCTCACCTCTCTTCCCGTCACCACTCCCACGTTCCAAAAGAAATGAAACAAGCGCGAATTCACGAGTAACAATATACATCCCCGCTTAATTCGCCCATTATGCGCCATGAGCGCGGGGGTGAGGATAAGAGCATCACGATAAGGACGTTCTTCAAGTGCGGCTGTTGACGTGTCCATTTTATGAGAGATCAAAAGCATGCGTACGAAGCGACCAGGGCCTGTCAGTCATAGACGCCTGCCAGTCAGAACTTTCAGCGGCAAGTTCAGAAAAAAAATTCCCCGCATTTCCCCGAGGGGAACAATGTGAAAGTGCGAATGCACGAGTTGAATTTGCGCGGTTCGGTAATGTTCGCGAAAGAGAGATCACACACACACACACACAACTACAAAGAAAGAAAGATGCATTTATTCACAGACACCTATTTGTGTTGTCGTTGTACTTGATTGCTAGAGCGGATCTCAGCTTTGAAATTTCGTGTCAGTACTCCTTTAAGCAGGTGCATTAGCCCTTCTCACGCCCGATTCTTGGCCAATCCCCCACGTGGGTATGTGCCATGTCAGCGGCCAGGCTGCGCGCGCCCATCTCCACGTGCGCGGACATCGCCGGTGGACGCAGGTTCAGGGTCGCTTAAGAAGTGCATTGCACTTAAAAATGTGAGGGGGTGACATATGAAACGGAAACTCGGCATCTTACTAAACAACTTTCTTAATTTCTACTAATATGTCCTTAACACGCGTTTGTTCCCTGACCTACTCCGCTCTCTTCTTGTCCCTCAATGTTACACCTATCATCTTCCGTTGCATTGCTCGTTCAGTCGTCCTGGATTTAAGTTGAACTCTCTTAGTGATGGAAACTGAAAGCGCAAAATAGACACGGACAAAGAAAGGGGACAACAGGACGAGCGCTAACTACCAACAAAATGTATTTGGAAAAAACCACAATATATACATGCCACGCTTTCCACTTGCATACTACCACACATGCGCAGAGACACTTATAATCGCCTGAGATAACAGAGTTCTTTTTGAGAAAGGGATACAGAGGGTGTGCTCACGCAGTGAGACTGCAACCTATCTATTTTTTCAGCTTCTATAATTTCTCTTGTTAATCTATCTTTATTCTTGCCGATTATGATACATTTGTCGAAGAGCGGTTCGCAGTGCGGTTTGTGGTGACACGTGGAACAGTGATGCGCTAACCATCCGCCACTCCCGTTTTTGACATTGCTAGAGTGCTCGCGAAGCCGGTCATTAACACAGCGACCAATCTGCCCAATGTAACGTTTGCCGCAAGAAAGAGGAGTTTCATATACCACGTTTTCTGCGCATGTTGTGTGCTTACATTTATGTTTTATACCGCAACGGCTACGGCGTTGACCCCCGGGATTACTCATTATGCATAACTTGCCCAGTTTTTCTGGGGCAGAAAAAACCACTCTAATATTGGTACGTCCGGCAATTTTCTTCAAGTTGTGGGAAATATTGTGGAGGTAAGGTATAACCGCATACTTTGGACGGTTTTCGAGTGAGGCCGGCTGCTCTCCCTGCGTTCGGGCTCGCAACTTTTTTAGCAGGGACTCAGCAACAGCGATTTGCAACAGAGCCGGATACCCCGAGTTTGACAATCTTTGCGATTGTTGACGGAGGCTGGTAGCCATTGAATGGCTGGTAGCCATTGGAGGCTGGTAGCCATTGAATTCTTAGATTGTAATTCTGATGCTCTAGAATGTCGCGCCCATGATGTGTTATCCGTTGTTAAAGAAAATTTTAGGCCCCTCGAATGTACTTTTGAACTTCCGGTTAATAACTCAATACAGTTTCTCGACATAAACTTGACATTTCACCCAGATCACACTTGTTGGGCATACCAACCAAGGAGCAGCAAACCAATCCTCCCCTTTCATTCCGCGCACTCTAAATTGGTGAAGAGGGGAATCATAAACATGTGTTTTAACAACGCTACCAAGAAATCGTGTGACCATTCAATGGCTACCAGCCTCCGTCAACAATCGCAAAGATTGTCAAACTCGGGGTATCCGGCTCTGTTGCAAATCGCTGTTGTTGAGTCCCTGCTAAAAAAGTTGCGAGCCCGAACGCAGGGAGAGCAGCCGGCCTCACTCGAAAACCGTCCAAAGTATGCGGTTATACCTTACCTCCACAATATTTCCCACAACTTGAAGAAAATTGCCGGACTTACCAATATTAGAGTGGTTTTTTCTGCCCCAGAAAAACTGGGCAAGTTATGCATAATGAGTAATCCCGGGGGTCAACGCCGTAGCCGTTGCGGTATAAAACATAAATGTAAGCACACAACATGCGCAGAAAACGTGGTATATGAAACTCCTCTTTCTTGCGGCAAACGTTACATTGGGCAGACTGGTCGCTGTGTTAATGACCGGCTTCGCGAGCACTCTAGCAATGTCAAAAACGGGAGTGGCGGATGGTTAGCGCATCACTGTTCCACGTGTCACCACAAACCGCACTGCGAACCGCTCTTCGACAAATGTATCATAATCGGCAAGAATAAAGATAGATTAACAAGAGAAATTATAGAAGCTGAAAAAATAGATAGGTTGCAGTCTCACTGCGTGAGCACACCCTCTGTATCCCTTTCTCAAAAAGAACTCTGTTATCTCAGGCGATTATAAGTGTCTCTGCGCATGTGTGGTAGTATGCAAGTGGAAAGCGTGGCATGTATATATTGTGGTTTTTTCCAAATACATTTTGTTGGTAGTTAGCGCTCGTCCTGTTGTCCCCTTTCTTTGTCCGTGTCTATTTTGCGCTTTCAGTTTCCATTATGCATCACCAACAGGCCCAAACCATGACCCTTTTGGACTTCTCTTAGTGAGCCTCCAAGTTTCTACCCCTCCGGTGAGTACCGGTAAGATGCAGCTGTCATACACTTTCTTCTTCAGGGACAACGGTAGGCTGCCATTCATTATCGGAGAATGCCTGCCGAATGCACTCCCCCCCATTCTTACCCTTCTAATCATCTCTGCCTCGTGCTTTGGTTCCGGGTATATTCGCTTACCACTTCCTCTGACTCGCCACCTGTCTCAGACCGCTGTGCTCTCCCGATGTTATTACTTTACTTTTCGGCATATTAATTTTCAGGCCCACGGTTCTACTCTGTTCGTCCAGTGCGGAAAGCATGCTTTGCAATTCGTCCCCCGAGTTACTTAGCAAGGCAATGTCATCAGCAAATCTGAGGTTACTGAGGTATTCTCCATTAACCCTTACGCCCACCCCGTTCCCAATCCAACGTTCTGAATACTTCTTGTAAACATGCTGTGAATAACATTGGAGAGATTGTGTCTCCTTGTCTGACACCCTTCCTTATAGGTATTTTACTGCTCTCCCTATGGAGGATGATTGTAGCTGTAGACCCATTGTAGTAATCCTCTAGTATTCTTACATAATGCTCATCTACCCCCTGGTTCCGTAATTCCTGAATGACTGCTCAGGTTTCGGCCGAGTAAATGCTTTCTCATAATCTATGAAGGGTATATATAGGGGTTCAGTATACTCCGCGCACTTCTCTATCACCTGATTGATCGTGTGAATATGGTCCATTGTTGAATAGGACTTTTATTCCGCTCAATCGGACTAAAATATATCACAGTTCAAATAAAGAAAAAGAAATGGACTTAGGCTGGCCTTGTAATTAGGCGAAATGGCAATGGGTGGACTAGCAGGGTGACAGAGTGGACATCGAGATACGGGATTAGAAAAACAGGAAGGCCAATTACTCGATTCAGGGACTAAATAAGAAAATTCGGAGGCAAAGCCTGGACTCGAGCGGAGCGTGGCAGGACCGGCTGGAGGTCGATGGGAGGGGCCTTCGTCCTGCAGTGGACCTTCGGGCTGATGCTTACTATTATGATGCAACATCCGGGTCTCCGACGAAGGGAGAGAGGCCGCCAGCTCTGCTGTTTCTCCAGCCTTGCACCACTGGTGCAAGCTGCGCAAGATTATTATTATTTTTTTTTTACATTTTGCAGTATGCTATTGATAGGGCTAGAAATACAATGAAGCAGCCGGGAGGCTTCAGACTCCCTTTCACCAATTTTTCAAATCTCTCTCTCTCTCTCTCTCTCTCTCTCTCTCTCTCTCTCTCTCTCTCTCTCTCTCTCTCTCTCTCTCTCTCTCTCTCTCTCTCTCTCTGTCTCTCTCTCTCTCTCTCTCTCTCTCTTTCTTTGTTTCCACCCTCCACCACGATGGCTGTGTGATGCTGCTGAGCACGAGGGCTCGCGCTTCATAACGGTCGCAAGGGCCGTGTTTTTTTCTTGCTTTTTTTTGTCTGTGTGTGCCTAACCCCATCCCATTCCCCAACCCTGAGCAGTGGGAGTCCGAGCTGACCAGCCCAGCACCAGAGCGACAGCAAGCCCTGGTGCAACGATCTGTGGACGCAGCTCGGACTCGCGGCTTCGTGGACATCGGAGGCTGAACGCATCCTTGCGCTCAATAAAAGTTTATTCCTCCCCCTCCTCCTGTGTGTGTCCTGGTGTGCGGAGGCGAAAAGCAAAAATTCCCATGCCTCGAAACATCGCACACGGTGAAAATCTCCAAGTGGTTTTTTATACGGCGCACGTCAAAGTTCAAGCACGGCTTTGGCGCGTAAAAGCTGAAAAGGTTTTTTATCCTCGCTTAATACTGAGTCCCTGGCCTCGGGCAGTTATCAACAGCTGCGTTTACGCCAGCTACTGAGCATAACATGCATTTGTGCAGTGTCATCTATCCACTAATCAACGTCAATGGCTGTGCATGACGAATTAGGTAAAACGTTGATGTTCTTCCTGCTCCACCTCGGCATTTTCGTGAAAATAGGCATTCACTTTAAGGAGAGAGATAGCAGAAAAGAGAACGAAGCAAGATATATATAAGTCTATGTAAGAAGAAAATCCATGCATGTTCCGGTCAAAAGGCAAGTATGGAAGATGGTCACGGAAGCTTAGAGTTGAATCCCCGAAAATTATTGCTTCCAGTTTGTGCAAACACATGCAAAATGATGTGAAGAGAAAATATAGCGGTTAGCACAGACATTTGTTCCTGCAAGCGTTCACCCAGGAGGTATTAAACCATAAGGGCCGATTTCCCAAAATTCACGACTTGGTCTCGGTCCCAAAACAAGTGAAAGTGGAAAAAATCCAAACTCTACATGTAGAAGACAAGGCAGGCTTACGTACTTTGACGATGTCTGTGTTTTTTCTTGTGTTATGCCAAGCCCATTTGACTGTACGACAAATGAGAAACCCTGCTTCGAAAATATAACCGACATTTCGCCGTTCCCGAAGCGGAGTAAGGTTTAAAATTTCGCGGCTCAGGAAGCACAAGGCCTAGGGAGCCGAGACGGGGCAGGCCATCGCTTCATTACAAAAACGACGACGCTCAAAAAAACTGTTTCAAATTCCTTAAGTACAAACGTCCGACCGACTTCGGGAAACAAAATGAAGTGGCCTTTAAGCTCACAACGCAGCACGAATTCGTTCATCAAAATCACCATCGCGTACGGAAAGACAAAAACATCGTAACAAAGCAATAACACAGGCAATAAAAAAAATGAAACCTGAGGTCGAGGGTGTGCAATAAGACTAACTCTGTATCTTCGAATTCTATTTGCACAGATCCGGCAGCTGCAAAATCAACTGCGCCAAAGCGACGGCTCGAATGCGTGAGACGGAGGAAATGTAAATTCCCGGCGGTGTCTGTTATCCTTTCGTCTTCCCCCAAATCCTTGCCTTTTTTTACTACTAATGCATAGGCAATCGTTTTCGCGGTTCCGACGTGGCAGTGGAGTGGAGAAAAAAGAAATGGGACTAGAGAGAGAAGGAGAGAGAGAGAGAAAAAAAGAGCGGATGAATTAGAGCAGGCCACGTGGAATTGCGAAACAGGAAAAACGAAAGAAGGAACGAAGAGGGGGGGAGGGGGAGGCTAATATGAAAAGGAGAATAAATTTGCGGTGAAAGCAATAGCTGCTTCCGACACCATCAACTCTTCCTCTTTGGTGCCGCAATTCGCGTCTGCGCGCGGTATTCACACCGAACGCGGAGAAGCAGAAGAAATAGCTCACGCGCGGCGAGAACTCCTCGCTGTCACGAAGACCACCACCACGTCCGCTGTTGCTGCTGCTGCTGCTGCTGCTGCTGCTGCCGCTGCCGTCGGGAGCCCTTCCCCTGTAGCGATAACGGGGCTGCGTTCTTCCAAATTGAAAACTTCCATTATTCAGATGTGAGCAAGAGATACAGCGGGCCGCCAACGGAGACGAGAGAACTGAAGAGGACGAGTAAAGAAAAGAAAAAAAAAGGAGGTAAGAGAGGGTAAGAATGTAAGAGGGTAAGAGGGCAAGAGGGTAAAAATGGGTAAGAGAGGAAAGAGAAAACAAAGATGTGAAAATATGCGCTATACGGAGGATAAAATTAAGGAATAAAGAACGACAAGAAAGGAGGAAGGAAGTAAGGATATTAACTTCCTCTTTTTTCTTCTTTTCTTTTATACGGAAGCGGAACAAATTAAGGGAAAGATTTAGAAAACAAGAAAGGTTAGGCAAGCTTGACCACGCTATCCCGGAAGCATGGACTGTGTTGATTAATGTTAACCAATGCAGCGTGACCCAGCCAATTGTCGGCTGACAAACAGCTTGGATCAAGGTGGCTTGGTTCCCTGCCGCATGCCGGGATCCTTGGGAAATAAATGTGGGGTATGTTCATGCTTTTGTTATCGTGCAAGTGTTTGCTTTTTATATGGGTATTTTCGTTATTTTTGCTCCAGTTACTACCGATGCCAGTGACACCGAATCTTCGTGAAGTCGTTCTTTGAACCCCCGCAGGGGGTTCAAAGAACGACTTCACGAAGCAAAGAACAGCAAAGACTTCACGAAGAACAGCAAACCACAGAACAGTAGGGGACAAAACGATACGACAAAACAATAATGAACAGGAATGCGACAAAACAGCTGAGCAACAAAGTAGCACGCGACAGAAGGGCAGACGACGAAAAAGCACGTAAAAACAGCACACAAATGGGGCAGAGTTGGGGAACGTTCCTGTAGGTCCTAGCTCCCGTTTTTCCCAATGTGACTAGATTTTTGGGACGCTTCTGCCATTGTTGCGTTACCTTTTCGTTCGTAAAATAACAAAGTTGTCACGAAGTAAACTTCTGTAGAGTTACTGCTGAGTTAGCAAAGTCAAACTTCGAAAGTTGACTCTTAACCCCACTCCCTTATCTCCGGATTATAGACACTTTAGGCGAGAATGGGCGTTGCGACAAACAGACGCAGCCTAGTCGCGGTTCCGTACGTGGATGGTATCGACTTTGCAAAGCCCGAACCGTAAGAACCTCGCTGTACGTGACCAAAGTTCCTCAGGGGCTACCGTCGTCCTTGGGATCCATTCTCTCAGGTTTTCCGTCCGGCGATGAGGTCATTTATCTGGGTTGGAACTTCCATCTCTCTCCTGGGGATTTCTGAGAGAAGAGTGCCGACTTCTGCGGCGCAAAGCGTCCAGGGGGTGAGCAATACGCGAGGGGGAAATTTTCGGCCACGTGGGGCATGCTATTAAAGACGGTACTCTTTCGTGGGCTACTTAAACACAGACATTTTGGTCTTTCTGTATGTCTGTCTGTCTGTCTTCAAAGGATGAATTTATTATCAAAAAATCCTGGTATCAATGATACAACGTAACAACCAGAAACAATTAAACAAGTGCAGCGCCTGTCGCTACAAAACTAATAGAGCGCGAAAGCTGCCAGTTACAGACACTTACAGAAACACATAAACAGCTTCAAGTTGATTGTAGACAAAAGATTAACATACAAACAATGTAGAGTTGCTTACAACCAAAAGATTAACATGCGAGGAAAACCATGACACAAAAACATTCGCTTCAAGAATGCAGCAATATACAAAACAGGGTTGGTTTTATGTCACAACGGGTACTGTACCGCACTAACACTCAATTCTACCACCAAAATCAATTGTTATAACGAAAATCCCTAAGGACACAGGTCTGGAAAACTGGCATGAATAATAACCCTTTTGTTCGAAACCTCAATAAACCGGGTAGACCAATGTCGCAAAAACTCTTCCTCACCCAAAAGGGCCAACTCGCCTTCCAAAAAGGTCACGAGGTGTTGTCTGAAGAAGGAAAGCAAGGGCCACTGCATACGTAGCCTGCGATTCTGTGCTACGGCCCTGCAGCGATTACGCCATAGTATATAATCGCCAATCACTACGAATAGTTTGCCAAAGGGAGTGCCAGGGCACTGTTCTCTCAGTTGATACCGTGCAAGCCCCAAACTTGGAGCGGCACGGTGTATGATGCGCCAAAAGCAACGCGCAACAGTGCAGCTTGAGAACGTGTGAGCCGTGGATTCTGGTTGACCGCAGTTGGGACAGGAAGAGTTCTGTGTTACTCCCCAGCGAAATAATCTATCTTTTGTGGGAAGAATTCGCCACGCTTTTTGCCACTGGATGTTTTTGGCGTCCTCTGGCAGCCTACCTGAAGTCAGCCGTAACCAGGGGAAATCTGGTGGATCCACACGGCTGCCCGACCTCGCAGTAACTATTTTTTCACACAGCCTGGCAGGTTGTTCATTCACAAAATCGAGATCAGCATCCAGTGCACGAATTTCCTTTGCTAAAGTAATGACGGCCTTGAACAGTCTTGACGGGAAAGCTGCACTGGGGTGCAGGTTTCTGGCCATAGTTGGACAAAGAACCCATCTAGAAGGACCGAGAAAGTACAGGATCAAAGGTCTGCCCTGAGCTTCTACGTCACTGAGAAGTGAAGAGACGACTCTAAGGGCCAACAACTGGCTCATGAGGTCGATGCAGGGGAGACCATAACCCCCAGAGCGGCGTGGGAGGCGCAGGGCATCTCTCGCTAAACGCTCCGTGCTTCCATCCCAAAATAAAGAAAAAATGTCGCGGGACACTTTGTGCGTAACAGGATTGGGAGGCAGCATAATCCTGGAGACAAAAAAGAATTTAGCAAGAAAAACGCATTTAACCAGATACGATTTCTCCGAAAAAGAGAAGTTGAAAGACCTAGCCCGGGCAACATTCTTTTGAATATCCTCAACTAACTGTGGCCACATGTCTGGAGAAACACCTTCTTCGGTAAATTTGACGCCGAGAATCATCAGGTCTCGAACTATTTTTAAGTTATGAATGGGGGCGAGTGTAGCGTTTCCCAGAGGGAGAACAGCACTTTTTGTGACATTTAACTCGGCACCTGAAAGTCGAGCATAAGACTCGAAGTCCCCTAAAACAGCCGTGAGGCTATCAGTGTCCCGGATAAAAATAGTGACGTCATCTGCGTACGCAGACACATTAACCGAGCCTTGTCCGGGCAAGGGGAGACCCCTAATTTTGGGGTTATCAACGAGTTTTCTGATGAAGGGGTCTAGACACAAGACAAACACAAGCGGCGACAAGGGGCATCCTTGTCTGACACCTCTATGAATTGCGATTTCACCCTGTACCACACCATTAATGACCAGGTCACTGGATAAATTATAATACAATTCTCGGAGAAGCTGAACAAATTCAGAGGGAAACCCATATGCCTGAAATATGGCAAGCAAGTATGAATGATTGACCCGATCAAATGCCTGTTTTTGGTCTAAAGAGACACACAGGCCTGCAATACCAGTTTGGTGCGTATAGGCTAGTATGTCTCGGGTTAAGCTAAGTGCCGAAAAAATATTTCTGTATGGGACCGAGCCAACCTGTTGGAGTGAGAGGAGGTCCGGCCAAAGAGCTTTAATTCTGGATACCAACAGGGAAGTTAAAATCTTGTAGTCCGAATTCAAAACGGTTATTGGTCTGTAAGAACTCGGGAGAGAGGGGTCTTTTCCTTCTTTCAAAAGTAAGATTAGACGGCCTCTCTTAAACGAGTTTGGAAGCCGCTGATCTGCTAGGATTGAATTTATAAGTTGCACTAAGGAAGAGCCTAATTCTGCCCAGCAACGCTTGTAGAATTCCGTTGGCAAACCGTCCGGACCAGGCGCCGATCCGGTTTTCATTTCTCTTAAAATGTCGTATAGCTCGGAACAGGTAACGTCCTTCAGTATTTGGGAGTGTATGCTTTGTGGAACTTGAGGTAGGGAATTTGAAGCAGAACATAGTTGTGCTACCATGTGTCTTTCATCTACCTCGAGCGAATCTCCCGCAAAGACATCAGAAAAAAAAGAAAGAAACCCTGATTTTATAGCTGATGAGTCTGTGGAGACGGTGTTATCCGGGCAGCGCACACACTCTATAATGTTTGGAGCTTCACGCGTCGCCAAAAATCTTTGAATTTCTAAACTACCGTTGCAAGGACCATGAATATTGTAGGAAGCGGGTGGTTGCATTGTTTCATTCAGTTGGCGTTTGTACCGCTCCCTAAGGATGCCAAGATATTCGCTCATTAACGGCGTTAGTTCTTTATCATATCTAACTATCCGGATACGCTTGAGCGTATTGTTAAGCTCAGCTGTGTCACGAACCTTTTTTTGTTGGCCAACTGTTTGAGCTTGTTGCCTCCATATGGATTTTAAACTGTCCCACTGTTGTATGCTAACTTCGACCGGTAGGGAAGAAGAAATATCTGATTTTAAGGACAATAAAGCTACGTCATCTTGCAGTATTCTAGTATCAAGCTTCCAGTGCCGGGCGCCATCCAGTCTACGGTGACCTGTAAATAGGCACAGGAGCACTGGGTAATGGTCGGAAATGTAACCGGCCATACTAGGGAATTGATTTACTTCAATGTTTGACACAGCCGGGATTAGGTCTGGAGTTATATAAAACCTGTCTAGTCGGGACATTGAGGAACCGCGCTTCCACGTGGGAGAGAAATAATTTCCGCAATGGAGCAGCCATACATCCTCCAGGTGAAAGTCTTGCACTAGGAACCCGAGTTCGCGTGCGTTCCACGTCGGTCGTCCCTGACCCGGCCCTCGTACATCACGCATACTATCAAGGACGCAGTTGAAATCTCCGCAAAGAACTGTAGGCACGCGCTCCAAAATATAAACCCCTAGGCAACGAAAGAAGTTGTTTGTAGCTGTGACGCGTGCAGGAGCATACACGTTAATGATTTTAAAGCGGGCACCAGAAAGAGAAAATTTCAAGACTAGCAATCTTCCCTCACTATCTGTCGAACTAAAACTGGAGCAACGGATGGTGTGGTTGAAGATTAGGACGCCCACCTCACAGCAGTGGTTAGACGCCAAAGAAAAATAAGACGGAATATTAAAGTTCTGCTGAAACGTTATGACGTCTTCAATAGAAAAAAAGTTCACTTCTTGGAGGAAGACTAGATCTACAAAATTTTCTCTGGCAAAGTGAATCACCTCTCTTTGTTTGTCACTGTTTTTAAACCCTTGGACATTTAGGGTTAATATTCGTAGCATAATTAGAAAAAATAAAACACTAGCACGTACTGGACTAGCCATGAAAATTGTCAAAAAAAAAATTACGTGAGCTTCAACAAACGCCCTGAAATATCACGCGGGCCTGGAACGCGGAGGTTGGGCGAATGCCAAGACCACGCGCAGCCCTCCAAAAATACAATAAAAAATAGAGGTATCCCCTGCGAAAAGGCACGCGCATCTGAAACTCGACTCAGCTACCCGGCCAAAGTGAAAGGGAAGCTGCGCTATAGTCTTATATTCCCACCACCAAATGTTAACGTCTAAGCCCGGTGACAATGTTCATACTTTCAAACATTGTTAAACAAGAACAAAACATTACGCAAATTTAAGGCATAAAATCAATACATAAGTGATAGTCGCAGTGTTCCTTTATTAAAAAATTCATGGATGATTGGTTTTCGCGATAACAAACGAAATACTACGTCAACGGCAGAAAACCATCGCCTGCTATTGCCCGCGCTACTATAGCGCCTGGCGGCATTTAAGAAGTCAAACGGCAATAGCAACAAAAGGTTCCACTGGATAAGATCCTCGTTCCGCTTGGAACGCACGTGGAGCTTGGCAACGTGGTTCTATAAACGTTGTAGTGGGGTGCCTCAATTCACGCGCGTCTCCGCCATACGGCAGCGCTGGCATCGAGACACGAGACTTGGAGCAGTGGAACGCGGTAAATTTAAATTGACTTGAGCAAACCTCTAGCGTGTTTACCTTTGGAGGAACGATACGGGAGAGGAACAGCATGAGAGGAACAGCAAGAGAAGGGAGGCATTTACTTGGCAGCGGCGCCAGTCGACTATCGTCTTTCGTCGACATTTGCAACAAAATATCAGATACACGGCTATTTTTTTTTTCTGTGACCGCGGCCCTCCTCCGCCATCCCATCACTCACAAATTAGAAACAACAGCACTTGAATGCTAAAGTTAAGTACACATTTTTCCCGAGGCAGCTGTAGATTCCGGGTACAGATATCGCGCAAGAAACGACAGCTGGAGATTGGCCCCGCCATGCTCTTATCAAGTCACCTCAGCAGATACAGATCGACCGTAAGGATGATGGTGGATAGAAACTACCATGATGACAATGACGACAATGACGAAGATTAAAACATGGCAAATACCTTTCTTGACGATTAATTCACAAAGCTAGATATTAAGAGTTGCTCCGGGTGACACATAAACTTGTAAGGAATTGATCAGAAAGAGAAAGGGGGAGGGAGAGCGAGTTAATTCAGGTCCTTGAGATGCCATCTTTCAATGAAGCACTAGCTGCCACAGGCATTGGCAGGCCCCATCGAGTGGTAATTCTCCTTTTTTCAAACCCTCCAGGCCAAATAATCTGAAGGCCTGGAGATGTACCACACCACTCGTACATTTCAGTTGTTGCCCTAAAATGTAAAATACAATCGAGAAGCTTACATTCCTATTGCCGAGAAAACAGTAGCCAATTTTCGAATGAGTCAACTTTTGCTTCAACAAGACGCTTCATCCCCCTCCCCCTTTGCAAAACAAAATTACTTGACGTGAGTAAAAAGACTCAAAAGCTTCACGCACTTCCGGACAAATGTATTCGTAACGAGCCCCTTTCTGGGCATTGCTGCGGAATTAGCAAGTCATACAACGCATTGCTTCTTCATGATTAGTTTGTTTAAAGCAGTTCATTACCCTTCATCTTCCGCATTTTCACTATTACTTACACTTTCACTCACATTTTCTGTTAATATTACAGTTCATCTGGCGCTCTATAGCTTCAGCAGCCCGCCGCCGTAGGACTTCCCGTCACGCCGTCAGTGTGCTCTGATCACCGCTGCCGCTCGCTCTCTCTATAGACGCCAACTTGTCAGGGAACTCTACGTAGTGTGGCGGCTAACACACACCTTGACCCCCTTGCGCAACGCACTGGGCGGTCATGACGAACGCAGTCTGCCTTTCTGTCTGAACGCGAGCACCCACTGTGTGCAGTGAAGAAAGCCAACACGCACGGAGCCATTGTGAGGTTGAAAGGCCTAGACTGTAGCTCCCAACCACCGCATCCTCACTTCGAAGTAAAGGCAGTAATAGATACGCTTCACTGCTTACTTCAGTAGTGCCTCCTCCAGTGCAGTACCTAGATTGTCGCCGTGTTGCGCCCGATTATCATTTACAGGTTCCGTCAGTTCGCCTTCGTGGAGCCTCACCTTACGAAAGCCAAATGACGAATATGTCGCTAGAACGCCACTACCTGACAGGCGTGTTCTTACGGAAACACGTGTATAAACACAGTCTGTGTTAAAATAAACCAGAGTTTAAATTCTCGATACTGAACCTAAGTGGCAAGAAGCTCGGGTCCCGCACTGCATGACGCCACTGTTAGAAAGTTAGACGCGAACTTCGAATCTCCGGTATTGCATCCGTGTCCTCCTATTACTGTGTGCATGTGCGCGGTTCGGGTATCGAACAACGCCTCACGATGTAGTGAACAGCTTCAAGAAGCCTGCCTTACCAACGTAGGACAGGAGCGGTGGGAGGACAATGGAAGAGGCCTTCATCTTAAAGTGGACCTGAGTAGGATGATAATGATGATGATGATGACTACCTTACCTTTGCAACCGTATAATGGAAGATAGGGGCCCTAGTTTTATTTTTTATTTCACCTCGGCCGCCTCCCCGTCCACGAATCAAATCCTCCACTCATTCGTATAGAAGCAGGATGCCTTAGCCAAAGCGCCTCAGCGTCGCCATGCGCGTACGTCTGTGTGTACGTATGTACGCAATACTTCGCTTCTTACACCCCCCCCCCCCTAAAAAAACTAGAACAAGAGAAACACTTAACTTGACGTCCGGACCCCAAAAAACCGCTTGGCTATTGGACAAACATCAGCGTAAGATCAATCAAGCGGTCCCAGAAGGGCGAAAGTGCAGAACTTTCAAAAGCCAAGAGCGGTACAGAAGCATAGAACGAAGGCGGGCCATTATGCAGATAATTAAAATCGAATTTGCGCGAGCGTACATCATCGCCTCGATCTTAATAGTACACCCTTTAAGACGGGGCTAATTGGGCACTGGTCCCGTTATTTAAATCATTGTTGCTCCACCATACATTGAAGTCTTTTTTTTTTTCGTTTCTGCTCATTTTTTCTGCTTCTGCTCATCCATCTTTGTCGCTTTTTTTTCGTTTGTTTCTTGTCCGGAAAAAGAACGTTTAGTATCGAGCGCGGCAGCTTCGACAGTTACGCCTGAATACATAAATCATTCAGCTTTCTGGGTCTCCCGCAAAATACGCATTAGTCAAAAGCGCTTGTCTGCGTGTGTGTACGGATTTCTTGCTCTGTGCATGTCCGCAACTCAACGAAGTGGGGAAAAAAAGGAAGCGCAGCAAAACGACGAAAAAAAAAATTGACGCCACTAACTACTTTTCCTCTACCGACTGTTGCCAGCTCGAGTCCTGAAAGAAGAAGAAATGACGTGATTTCATGCAGTGGAGGCGAAATAATTACTATAGACTGAAGTTGAGACAATTACCGTGGCTTTGGCAATTTTTTGACATATAGTTTAGTACCGCCGAAGGACGCGCTTACAAGTGTTCGCGAATTGGGTCCTTAATGGCTGGCACTAAGAACAAAATTCAAGCGAATGCGACCCGAATTTTGTACCACGCTCAAAAGGAAAGCATCTTTTCTGATTATTTTCCTTCGCTTAAACGGGGAACGACGTTTACACCCTCTGCAATTTGCGTTACCCACCCCTTCTCCAACCTTAAGTTTTTATCCGAAACTTTTTGTAGCAGGCTTTTATTTTCTAACTCCAATTGAGCTCGAAGTAAAAAAAAAACACTTTAAAGTGCTAAAAAGGAAATACCAAGAACAAAAATTGGAAAGGCAGGTAAGAAGAAAATAGAGACCAAGGAAATTAAATGTGTTTTTGTTCCGGTCAGGCAAAATGGCATCACTTACACAACATACACCAGCCAACACCCACCCAACACGGCCAACTCGGATGAAATCGTATTTGCTTGCGCCCCCGATGCGGTGGCTCAGTGGCTAAGGCATTGCGCTGCTGAGCACGAGGACGCGGGCTCGATTGCCCGCCGCGGCGGCCGCTTTTCTGGGGAAGGCGGAAAGCAAAAACGCCCGTGTGGACGAGATTTCGGCACACGTTAAAGGTCCCCAGGCGGTCAAAATTAATCCGGAGGCCTCCACTACGGCGCGCCTCATCACCTGTGCAGCGTAGGCACGTGAAACTCTACAATCAATCAATCAATCAATCAATCAATCAATCAATCAATCAATCAATCAATCAATCAATCAATCAATCAATCAATCAATCAATCAATCAATCAATCAATCAATCAATCAATCAATCAATCAATCAATCAAATCGTATTTGCTGAGACGACGTGCATTGATCCTTGCCCAGCAGTCACGAGAGATTCTCCCGACGTATGGTTCCTCATTCACTCTCCATCAAGCAGAGCACAATGTACATTAACCATTATGCTAAGTCCAAGCGCTGACGATTCGTGGAAAAACGCACCGCTTTCGTAACCAGGCTTCCTTCCACCCGCGCTTTACTCCTTTCATCTCTGTTCGTTCCCTTCCCCGAACGCGCATTCCCCGATGACCTGTGCTAACATTCCTTCTCCTCACGGCGTTTCAAGGGATATCAAAAGGCCACGTGGCAATCTCGGCCTTTCCTCCAGATCACCTCCCTTTTCTTCCCTATCAATTCTCCGCTCCCCCGGGGTACTGCTACTGCTATGACCCGCTCTCCAGCGGAAAATGACCCATTCCCATCCGATGCCTGCTCCGCACAAACCCTCGAAGATCAGATCTCTTTCTCGCGGGCGCCGGCACCCCTGCGTCCGTGCTTCACCCTCTACACCTCGACTAACTTCATGTTTTTTTTTTTTTTTTGAGCCTTCAAGATTCTTTCAGCTGATCGGTCGCTGCGTGCCTCTGATGTAATGCACTCTCTCACGAAGTGACTCCGCTCCGCGTGCTTCGCCAACAAACTTTCTTGAAGGGCCGACGACACCCGGAGCCTCTTATACCACCATTCTCGCGCCAGCCTCGTATCTCTACCGGCCTCGCTTTTACACCTATTACATTTCGCCCCTCGCCCTTCGTTTTCTTGTCGCTGTTCTTGCTCTCTTTTATCAACCCTACGCCCCGTGTGACCTCTGCGTATTCTTAGCCATTATTCTTGTTTTCTTTTTTTGCTCGCCGAAACCACTTATTTGCCACACGCGACGCGGGGCGAGATCGTTTTGGAAAACGGCGCGAGCGTGGCGGCGGACGTATCCAGTTTACAGCGATTTGTACAAGCGCGCACGTTTTGCGCTCACGAGGGAAAATGGCGTTTGTCGGCCCACTCACCGGACTGGAGACGGCGGCGTATCGTAGAGAAATCTCTCTGTGTGTGCTGTACTTTTTTTGGGGGGCTCGTTTTTTTCCGGCCCGTCACGATATACAGCGACCTTGCGGGTGTCATCTTCTGCGCTTGTTTTCTGACTTTCGAAATAATCGCGTCTTCTCCGCCATCCTCACTCACGGCCGCCTCTCTTATTCCTTCTCACTCTTCGGTTTTTTTGCCAACCAGCACTTAAACTTGCCCGCTGCTCTTGCAACGATATGTTTCTTTAGTTGTAGCTCCTCGAATGAGTCTATTAAGGTTCAAATTGTGATACGTGTCGGCAGAAGAAGATGGGAGAGCCAAGGTTTAGCAGGCAGCGAGAAAAAAAAAATAAAGTGAATGTATGAGAATAATCGGAGGCCCCCGAAAAAAAAAAACGCCACGGGAGAAAGAAATGGAGGAAAATAGGATCGGGATGAGGAAGACCGAGCACAGGGTCACGAACGCAGTGGAGACGTGCTCGCCATACACATGTACAGTGGTGGTGGCCGAGCATACGCCGCGTCGTTTTCCGTGACCACGCATGGGCTCCTTCGCTAAAGAAGCTCGCGCACTCGCTCACAAGCACGTACATCCGCTGCTGCCCCTGAGCAGGCTTTTGTCACATATACTGGTCTTGATTACGGCGGGGAGAACTGTTCTGCGAGTATCGGGAAAGCTTTCAGCTCCAGAAAAAGAAAAAGAACGAAAAATTATGAGTTTTTATTGAAAGTGGGAAGGGGGGGGGGGATGCCTAGGTGACTGATTCGGCGAGGCTGGCAGCTAAACCCCACTGGGTGTGCGATAGAGAAAAAAAGGTAGGAGAAGGTGGGGGGGAGCAAATTCCAAGGGCAGCGCTTTGCTTTTTGAGGCTAGAGCAGGTTGCTTGCGAACTAAGAGCTTTGTGGGGAAGTATTCACAAAATGATGGGGTATGCGTGGTCTGCGGAAAAGAAACAGAAACTACGCGGCACATTGTGTTAGTCTGTGAGAGTATCCATCCAAATCTACATTAGGGAAATATTCGGCTTCCAGAAGCCCTAGGATTTAAGGGTAGCAGAGAGGAAGTTAACTTCAAGGCTGTCGAGGGGACGAAAAGAAGATTAGAATGCTGGTGGACGAAAAGCAGAGAGGGGAATATTGCCTAGTACAGTTACCACCTGTAACAGAGAAGAAAAAAAGTATTTTGTGCCTAATAAGCTTTTTGTGCGTGCCCTAAGCAGCGCTAGTATTAAAGCAAAAGTATAAAAAATAGGTATATTAGTCCTTTTTGGTGAGATGACATGTCATCACCCCGCTACAAAGGGGAAACCAATAGCAATCATCATCAGAAGTTGAAGGAATTAAAAATTGGCGTGCGCTGCTGTCAACATACGTTAATGTGATCACCCCTACTATCATCTACAAAAGATGAAACGTTAGTCACTGAGCAAATCAAACATTTAAAAAAAACGTAGCGCAGCGCTACGGCTCCCTTGTTTACAATACCCCTTGTTGGTCAGTTACGTGGCAGCATTCTCTTGTTTTTATTTTCTTTTTTTAATGTTTCTGGTTTGTCTTCTTCCTGCTGTGCCCCTAATGTCTAATATTCACCACTCATCAACGTATAGTCACCCCCCCATCTGGTGTAGCAAGCTTTGTCCCTAACAGGGCTGACCACACCAGTTCACATTAAAGAGCATCTCTCTCTCTCTCTCTCTCTCTCTCTCTCTCTCTCTCTCTCTCTCTCTCTCTCTCTCTCTCTCTCTCTCTCTGTTTGATGTTGAGTATTATGCTACCTGACCAGACGGTATGCCGTCCGAGCATCGACATCGTAAACTTTCATCTACCCACGCTGTTATTCCCACTATCAGGAATATGACATTGCAGAGAAAGTCAGTGGGAAAACAAAGATAGCGCCAGGTTTGAATTGAGCCTGCAGAACTTCGAACGAATCCCGGCTTTGAAGCATGTCCGGCGCGTGTCGGATACTGCCCCAAGTATCGCAACGGGGCATCACGATTGGTAATTCCAGATTGGGGTACGCCCCTCACGTCCCATTCTTCCCCGCAATATAGACGAACTCGCACTATGGCATACGCTGTACAGAAGTTTAGGCTTATTCGAAAAAGGGAAAAAAAGAAAAAAAGCTCTGTATTCTCGCGGAAGCCCCTAAAGCAGAACAATATTTGCGCTGCTTCCCACTTTCCCAACCTCTGCATTTGCATCTACTTGCTGAGAATTTGGAGTAGTCAACATACAGCGCTTAGGATTTCCTGAGTGGGACGAATACGTGCGCTTCGTGATAGCAACGCGATGAAGTTGTAGCACCGACAACTTCAGGAGCTACTGCAATAGTTATGAGGTGCCGCCGTTCAACATGCAACGAAATAAAATCTCGAGCGCTCCGCGAAAACCGGTAAGAAAGGAAGAGAGAGAGGCCAAAGTGAATTGCTGTGGTCGAGGCGTGACATGACGGCGAAATAGTGCCACCCGAGGAACCGTCGACGGCCGGTTCGCGCTTACAGGCGATGCCACGTTCCCCAAGGGGGGACTATACTGCGCTGCAAAGCCCGGGGCTGCGACAGACCATCGGCATCGGCACGACGATCACGGACCACGTGCCGACGTCCGCTCGGCGGCCGGCCCCCGCGGAATGTGCAGCTCGCCGAGGAAGACAAACAGCCGAAGCGGCCGCTTGAGGAAAGTGTTTTCGCTTCAGCCCACGGCCGCAGGCTTGATTAACCCGAGCGGGCGGCGTGTCTCGCGAGCCCGACGCGTTCCGCGAAGCGGGACAAGACACCCAAACGACGACAGGAACGGTTTCAAGAAGCAAGTTGGGAGACGGAATATTTTAAGGTTGTTAAGTACCAATGCACGGAATTCTTCCTAGAAATTGCGTTCGCACACCCACCGGTGTTCGTAGCCGAGTTATTGGTTTAATTTTCATGTGCCATTTTCAGTAGCTTCGGAATACCACTACCCCAATTTAAGATTATTTCATTGTTAAAACCTATCAATTCCGGATTTTGAGGGTCGGCTCCCATGCGTTAAAAGTGAATATTTGAACTTCCGTATGTGGATGTGTGTTTATTACCCGCTATAGATCTATTCATATATATGTGTGAACCGATCTATTTTAGGGAAATTCAGCAGTACAGCAGGTTGGCTAGCACACCGAGGTGATTCTGCGTAAAATTAAAGCCATTCCACTGAATGTGAAAGCAATCGGAGGCGCAGAGCAGTGATTCGCCATAATGGGCTGTACCGCCGTTATCCGCTCACTGCTACCACCCCATGCAATTCAAATTTCCCGCCGCCTTCGCAGTGCTCGCGCGCCCCCTGCCTGAAGCTGCGCCAGCGGGAGTTCTGTTCTTTTTGTGCTTGCTTTAATTTCGTAGGCTGGAGCTGCTTCGCATCGTTTCGAACGCGTAATTTTTTTCTTGCGCCGCTGGAGCCTTTTTGTGTCATTTCGAACACGCCATTTTTTTCTTCCGCGGCTGGAGCCTTCCTGCGTCATTTCAAACCCGCGATTTTTTTATTGCGCGGCCGCTTTTTTCGCTTACTATCGTAAAAACCAACCCAACAAGCGTTCCCAACTAAATGAACGCGGGCTCTGGCGGTTAATTACGTATATTTTGCGTCAAATGTACCTGCAGTTTTCTTTGCGCTAAGCAACGGTGAGATGTAGGACAAGCGCCAGCAGATCACGAGTTCCGAACGCCTAAGACTCTATAAACCGCTTGGCTTTCGAAGACTCTGGGTTACGCCGCGACTACAGCGCTACAACGGAACGCCCTGCTGCTCTACTTGGGTCCAGCGAGCGAGCTGCGACGACAAGGAGAGAGCCTAAAGTGCTCTGCACTTAATATATACGCAGCACCACAGCTGTGTTTCCGCGTTACTCATACGGTACCTTAGCCCTTTAGTAAGCGGCACCGGCGTCACCCGCCTTAGCGACGATGGCGCCGCTACTGAGGCTTCATCTTACATCCGCGAAATCTATAGGGAGGTGTGGCAAGAGTGCCTTTGCACTAAAACGTCAGTGTGCGCGAGAAACCTATAGGTGTGCGGTAAATGTTCTGAAGTAAACCGAATTATTCGACACAGGTTCACTACACATCTCCGCCCAAAGCCGATACGCGTAGTTTCGGCACGCGAAACTGCAATATGAACTCCGTTTTCCATTTTTCTGCGTTCGCTGTGATTGCGCGGAATTGTATATATAGTCACGGAATTGGGCGAAGTGAGACCACCGTCAGTGTCACGTTTTATGCAACGCTGTAAATTGTACTGCCTGGTACGGAGAGAATGATTCTCGCAGAAAAGGTGCAAGAGACACTGTCAGCGTGCCTTCAATTTTAATTTTTGTTTTACTTCCCCCTTAGACAGGCCTGATAAAATAGTATACGCAGTTACCGAAGGCAGTGAAAGAGTTTTCACTATTAGTGAGTTTTGAACAACACAGGCAGAAAAAAACGGGGAGACTGAATGCACTATAGTAGAAACAAGGGAAATGAGGTAATAAGAAAAGAAATTAAAGGAGATCAAATGGCATTTTCTGCCCTCTAAGAGGTTCTTCCGTCACCGAACAGATTTCTGTCGCCAATGATACCCCAGATTCCTTCCTGGATAGTGCCAGGAAGTGCAGAATTCCAGAGAAAACCCAATATTTCATGGGGTTCCACGAGGAATTTTTCCCAGATATCCTCGCCATTACCGTCCATGCGACGAACGGAAAAGAAAAGGAAGAAAACCGAATTGAAGCTGAAAAAGAAGTCCACTTCGGCCGTAGAAAGTACTCCGGCTCTTGACGAGAGACCCCTTGAACGAAGAACAAACTCCCACGCACTTACAAACTTACAGTGGCCTAAATATTTAGAAGCACTCGAGATTGGACGGTTAAATTTTAAGCCGCAGGGCTTTCCGGCTGTCCATTAACGGTAAGGGGCGATAAGAGGGCAGATTAGCGAAGGGTTTACGACCTCCGGAAGGGAGCAGAGGCGACAGACAGACAGAGGTGACCTAATGCCGTCGCGATAAAAGCGTCGAAAAGCTGACTAGTTTGGAGCTAAAAATACCAAGTACGGCGAGAGTTATTGTAAAGAGATTTAATTTTCGCACCCGAAGTTATCACAGCGTCGACACCAAGTTTTCGGTAGGTCGCAAGCACAAAGTCATCAGTAGCGGGGAAGTCGCGGAATCGGGATTCGCGAGTGACCGAGATCAGTTTAGCCGTGCAGACAAGTGAAAATAGGTGACGCGGTGTATGGTGGCCCGCCATTAGACAAAAAGAAGGCGTTCAGAGCTTTACAGGGAGAATATGGTCGGCACCGTTGGATCCAACTCTCCGTAAGTTTTTGAAATAATTGCTTCGTCCTGGCTTTTATGGAGTGTCAATATCCCCACTCAGGAATAAAGCGCTACCGCAACAACCAACATGTACGCACGCACGCCCGCACGTAAAGAGAAAAGGCGGTTGCCATTTTAGTGCGGGAGACCCCTATACTAATACCAGGGGTCGTAATTTATTGAGCCTCACTGGCCTTGGCCTCTCCCTCACGATGCGCCAGCAACCGCCGGCAGCCAGTGGGCTATAGGTGGCGGCGCAAATGGTTGCGAGACTCAAGAAACAAAGTGTATCATTGCAAAAGTTCCCATAGCAGCTCAGTGCTCCAGTGGGTATATCTCATGGCTGGGAGCGCAGACATTTGGAGAGTGCGTGGCTCATTGCTTGCGCTAGTTCACTTATGTGCCCGTTCTTAGGCGTACGTGTGGCTACGAAAGCGGGCGTGCGCTGTAGAGTGATCGCGTCAAGTGGTAGTTGGTAAATTGATCACTGGGCACATAAGTGAGCGAGCTGTTGGGCGATCGCACTTGCAGGGGCAGTAGTCTCGTGCGTGCACACCATGTGAGTGAGCCAGTGAGCCAGTGAGTGAGTGAGTGAGTGAGTGAGTGAGTGAGTGAGTGAGTGAGTGAGTGAGTGAGTGAGTGAGTGAGTGAGTGAGTGAGTGAGTGAGTGAGTGAGTGAGTGAGTGAGTGAGTGAGTGAGTGAGTGAGTGAGTGAGTGAGTGAGTGAGTGAGTGAGCCAGTGAGTGAGTGAGTGAGCCAGTGAGTGAGTGAGCCAGTGAGTGAGTGAGTGAGTGAGTGAGTGAGTTGTAGATCAGGGGTCAGGACTGCATAAAACAACGTCCGGAAACACGTGCGCGTCGGCAAGAAAGAAAGAAAGAAAGAAAGAAAGAAAGGAAGAAAGGAAAACACTTTTCAAAATGAAGTGGTGAATCAAGCTGTCCATTCTGCGGTCGGCCGGGGAGAATGACGAAAGGGAAGCGCCCTAATTCTTTAGTCGCCAGAGTGCTCGAGTGACGGAACGGCACGTACGGCGCTCATTCTAGCCGATTTCCCGCTCCCTTCCCAAGATGGCGGCGCGAGCACTTGTTGCGCGTGCGGCGAGCGTCGCGCTTCGCTGGGACGTGACATACGACGCAATATGTGGCGGTAATTTCATTCCCAGTCGCGGCAGCTCGTCTCTCCTTTGAATGCGGCAAATAGTGCTGCTAAGGCCATCGCGTTCCGTTTGGCCGCTACGCCGCGTGCTCTTTCTTATTGAGGGACAAACAATTCCGGGGCGCGCGACGCGGTCCAGCGGGCTCGGCAGTTTAATATAAGGCGAACGCTCTCCACGCCGCAACAACTGGCAGAGGGCGGTTTATATAGGCCGGACGTGGACGCACGAACGGGGCTCCTCGGTTACATATATACGAGTTTCCAAGCGGCATTTGTTTGCCGTGGAGATGCGGCACTGAGGAACCGAAGAGCAGGCGCTTAGTCAAGAGATGGTGTCCAGTCGCCCTGTGGTCGTTTTATTCCAAGCTTGGCGACACGAGCGCGAAAGAAACCGCCCACCAGAAGGAAAGTTCACATTACTGTTGACGGTTGCAGCTGTAGTGGGAGCACGGACCACGGGCGTATATTTTTTTCTCAGCATGCTCCATTTATTTTTGTAGAAATAATAGTCGGCACGCTGGGAATGAACCTGTTTACTTAATATTAGACTCCGTCATGCTGCAGCTATAGTGCGAACAATGAGGCAAATAAGACGAACTTTTCCACAATGCGCGATTTATTTTATGGGGCTTTAGTGAAATTGGAAGATTTAGCGACAAGCAGCAAGTAAACCACCACAGACGTTTGTTTGTTTGTTTGTTTATTTATTTATTTATTTATTTATTTATTTATTTATTTATTTATTTATTTATTTATTTATTTATTTATTTATTTATTTATTTATTTATTTATTTATTTATTTATTTATTTATTTATTTATTTATTTATTTATTTATTTATTTATTTATTTATTTATTTATTTATTTATTTATTTATTTATTTATTTATTTATTTATTTATTTATTTATTTATTTATAACGCCTGCACGCCTACACTAAATGCCTTATGTCTCTGTAAATCAATATGGGCGCAATTGTCGCAAGCTTATAGATCGAACCTCAATAAATAAAAAACAGGCAGAAATTACTATGTAATTCATTGATGCCAAGCTTTAGCGTTTGTTATACCTCCGGTCACATGCGTACGATCTCAGTCGGAAACATTTTTGAAATCACTATGCACTATAAATATGCTTGCAGGACAAGTGCACTGTTTAAAAATACAACACAATTATTAAGGCAGTGACCTTGCGAACGGCGCCTTGTCATGGTACAAGAAAGCGAACACATTTATTAGGTAATTATTCTTTTTTCTAATTTTATACCGGCCTATTGGCGCCATCTTCGTAAAGCAACCGGAAGTAACCGCGCACTGTTCCGGCTAGCTTGTCCTACCGAACCAACACACGCGAGAATTGGCGAAATAATCGCATCAGAGCTAAATCATTCGAAACGAGCCCGTTCAAGTTCTCGTGGTTTACCTCGTCATTCTCTTTCACCGAAAATTACGAGTAAATGAAGGCTTGCGAGCGTACTAAACTCACTCCAGCGCTATGTCTGCAGCGAAGCTAAGTAAACCTCACCGGAAACGGCGACTTTTCGTACTGGTACTTCTCCGAACTGAAACATGGTTCTACGCGCTTCTTCCGACAGCATGACATTTAACAAGAAACATCGCCTCGCTGCAACTGAAGAGGGAAAGAAGAGACAACCCCGCGGACCGTTTGGCCTGCAGCCAGAGCGGTTAAAGCGCGGCCAATCCTTCATCCGGTGGTACGGGCAACCCGGGAGTAAAAGCCACGGCCGACCGGGGAAAAATACACGGTCTTGTAGAGCGCAAACGAAGCGCAGTTAGGAGCCAGGCTTCTCACCCTCTTCCGAAAGCTGACATTTCAGTGGGAGACCGCGGGACATCGCGCTCGCCTGTCTACGAGTGACGAGCAGCTCAAAGATAACGCCACTGCCCAAGCCTTGTAAACGGTATGACAGGAGGACGCGAGTTGGCAGATTCTCCTTTCGGTCGTGTCCTTTAGTTTGGTCTAAAACGCCGTGCAGAAAAGAATAAGAAGGTTTGGGAGGGAGAATACCAGCGCGCCATTTCGCGTGTGGACATGTAATGGAGGGCAGCAAACGGGAGCTGAGAGGGTTGGACGAGGAAATAGGGCGACTAGAACCAACGGCAGCTATACGACACACCGTTTATAGCGTAGCAAAGACCGCGAACTTCCCAATTTCACCGTCGTAAAGCTATTCTGTCCGCATTGGGTATGTCAATCGACAAGTTGGCAGCCATTTCTCTATGCTCCCAACTGCGCATGTGATGTAGGAGCCCACCAGAGCAGTGTGCAGAAGCTGATGAGAGCAATAGGGTCCTCTTCGTTATTCCGACGTCGAGTCGCGTTAAGGCCCTACCTCACTCCATCTTCGCATGGACGTCTCGAGGACGTCCGACAGCTGTAACGACACGAACTCCGATTCGGAGAGCCCAACACTGCCATCAAAGAAAGCCAGCGAGGAATCGGAGTCGGAAAAATGAGGCCAGCTAAGTCATACTGAGGAAGGCCGGGAAGCTGTGGCCTGCATTTGCCAGCACCAAGCGACGTGGGCCACGCCATCGGAATGTCAGTAACGCGGTTCTTCACGGCGGCGTGAGAGAGCAACCTTCTGTTTTCTGTTTATTTTTAAGCCACGTTAGCCACGAAGAATTGGTAAGGTATCGAACTCGTAAGCCACAGGTAGAAGGTTGGGTTCTCAACCGGGGGACACGTTTTTCTCAACTTCCTTTCTTCCAAACACTTTAAAAAATTTCATTCCTCTCCCCCCTTAAAGAAAAAGAAACGAATGACGGACCACTTCCCCTACGTCTTCATTGACGTTCTTGACTGCTGGCTTCTAGTAGTCCCTTTACCATCTATAGAACACCCGCGGCAGTGACTACCGCGGGGGTTACAAGAAGGTTTACTCCGCGGCGAAGTTGTCGGAGCGGCGCTGGCTACCACCGCCGAACGCAAGATAATCCTACATGCAGATATGTTCAAAAGAGTATAGAGCGGGATTCACTAGCCACTGTAGCTCAATTGGTAGAACATCGTGCTCGTTATCCGGAGGCTGCAAGTACAGATTCCACCCCGCAGCGCACTTTTTCTCTATTTTTTTTCTGTTTTACCATTCCGAAATTCCTAAGTTCACGAAAAGAAAGATTGTAACTACTAATTTTTCGTCCTCATTGACTCTCTCTATCTCTCTCTCTTTCTCTCTCTCTCTCTCTCTCTCTCTCTCTATATATATATATATATATATATATATATATATATATATATATATATATATATATATAGAAAGTTAAGAGAGAAGGTTCCTGGCTATAAGATAACTGTACGAAAACTCACGAAGAGCGCGAGAAAATACGGTAAGTAAAGACAGAGACACAGAAGAAAACCTTTAAAAAATAACAGTTTACTGAAGTTTCAGGGAACGGGAGAGGTCCTCTGAATGAAGGCAGTCCTCTTCCTAAAGCATCAGTAAACCTTGATTTCATTAACGTTTTGCTCGTGTGTCTCTGTCTTTACGTACCTATATATATATATATATATATATATATATATATATATATATATATATATATATATATATATATATATATATATATATATATATATATATATATATCCTGTCGAGTGAGCACTCTTCAAGCGTTTCGACCGTTTCTGGAGGGCCACACCGGCACACCGATCTCTATTCCCGTGCAAGCGGGAGAGCGAGGAATGAATTTGCGCTCAAAGAGAATCCCACTATAAGCAAAAAAAAATAAACCACACCGGAAAGGGCGGCGAGTGCAAATAAATAGCAAAGGTGAGCGACTGGCGAAGGCGCTAACACGCACTCGCATACAAGATGGATCAGGGGCCAGTATGGCATAAAAGAACGTGCGCAAACAGGCACGCGACGGAAGTCCTCATTTGCCTCTCCCGCGTTTCTCTTAGCCTCCTCATCGCCCTCATAAAGAGGGCAAAGCCGGGCACTGAGGTAAAAGTGGGGGAATAGGGAGAGCGGGGGGGCGACAGAAAAAAGAAGGATGACATTACGGTAGGGTCGTTTGAGATCGATCGCCATATACATCGATTGCGGGCCATGTCGAAGATGTACATATATATATCAAAGCAACGCAAGTGCAGTACAGGGCCGAAGCAAGATTGGGCGTTAAGCAGGCCTTTTCTGTCGGCGGAGAGGACCTCGAGATTAAAGAAGGCGTTCCTTCTTTGCAGCCGGCGGCTGTTCGACACACATGAGACGCTGTGCTTCCTCTTTTGCCACGACACTGTTTCTTTTTTTTTTTTTCAGTGAAGGGAAACTTGCCGTAACTAATCAAAAGTTCCGTGTAGAGTGCTTGGTTTATACTCGCTGCCGATAGCACTGCTGCTGAGCGAGAGTCCACAATTTCGATACAAGCCGCGTCCACGCGCAGGGGCCAAAAAGAGAAAAAAAGGAGCAAGAAAGAAAACACTGGTCACTCAATTCCACTTCCGAAGGAATCGGTAAGAACATGAGGAGAGGTGCACGGGTGTATTCACAAAACGCACAGTCGCTACCGAATCTGCAACTCACGGAAACGCGTAATTGTTCCTGTTGAGGAAACTCATTCATAAGTTCGCTCCTCCTTCAGCGCAATACGGGAACACGCGAAAAGAAAAAAAAAAAAAACGGGGGAAATTAATGCTAAAGCATTATTACATCACGTCGATCCCATTGATCTTTCTTCGCTGTTTATTTTTTAATCCAGTTATGGGCACTGGTAAAGCTGGCAGAGTACGACGCTGTTTTTTTACAGCGTAGCTGCTATACGCTAGTTCACAGGAGGTTGATGCCTGCATAGACCGAGCGCGTAGACCAGAAAACCTCGTAGCGTGAACGCAGCTAAAGATGACTACTGCGTACACTGTTTGTTTTACAGCGTAGCTGCTATACGCTAGTTTCCAGGAGGTTGATGCCTGCATAGACCGAGCGCGTAGACCAGAAAACCTCGTAGCGTGAACGCAGCTAAAGATGACTACTGCGTACACTGTTTGTTTTACAGCGTAGCTGCTATACGCTAGTTTCCAGGAGGTTGATGCCTGCATAGACCGAGCGCGTAGACCAGAAAACCTCGTAGCGTGAACGCAGCTAAAGATGACTACTGCGTACACTGTTTGTTTTACAGCGTAGCTGCTATACGCTAGTTTCCAGGAGGTTGATGCCTGCATAGACCGAGCGCGTAGACCAGAAAACCTCGTAGCGTGAACGCAGCTAAAGATGACTACTGCGTACACTGTTTGTTTTACAGCGTAGCTGCTATACGCTAGTTTCCAGGAGGTTGATGCCTGCATAGACCGAGCGCGTAGACCAGAAAACCTCGTAGCGTGAACGCAGCTAAAGATGACTACTGCGTACACTGTTTGTTTTACAGCGTAGCTGCTATACGCTAGTTTCCAGGAGGTTGATGCCTGCATAGACCGAGCGCGTAGACCAGAAAACCTCGTAGCGTGAGCGCAGCTAAAGATGACTACTGCGTACACTGTTTGTTTTACAGCGTAGCTGCTATACGCTAGTTTCCAGGAGGTTGATGCCTGCATAGACCGAGCGCGTAGACCAGAAAACCTCGTAGCGTGAACGCAGCTAAAGATGACTACTGCGTACACTGTTTGTTTTACAGCGTAGCTGCTATACGCTAGTTTCCAGGAGGTTGATGCCTGCATAGACCGAGCGCGTAGACCAGAAAACCTCGTAGCGTGAACGCAGCTAAAGATGACTACTGCGTACACTGTTTGTTTTACAGCGTAGCTGCTATACGCTAGTTTCCAGGAGGTTGATGCCTGCATAGACCGAGCGCGTAGACCAGAAAACCTCGTAGCGTGAACGCAGCTAAAGATGACTACTGCGTACACTGTTTTACAGCGTAGCTGCTATACGCTAGTTTCCAGGAGGTTGATGCCTGCATAGACCGAGCGCGTAGACCAGAAAACCTCGTAGCGTGAACGCAGCTAAAGATGACTACTGCGTACACTGTTTGTTTTACAGCGTAGCTGCTATACGCTAGTTTCCAGGAGGTTGATGCCTGCATAGACCGAGCGCGTAGACCAGAAAACCTCGTAGCGTGAACGCAGCTAAAGATGACTACTGCGTACACTGTTTGTTTTACAGCGTAGCTGCTATACGCTAGTTTCCAGGAGGTTGATGCCTGCATATACCGAGCGCGTAGACCAGAAAACCTCGTAGCGTGAACGCAGCTAAAGATGACCACTGCGTACCCTCTCAACTAACCACCTGCGTGTCGCCTTCGCAACACTCTTCACTTACCGCAGGTGTGCCGCCCGTAGGTGGCGCTATCTACGTAGAAATGGAAAAAATAGCTGCCTACAAATTAAGAAAAAGCCAATGTGTGTCTCTTCAGCTGGTGACGCCACGCACTGCAACGCTCCACTGGTAATCCACCTAACTGCTGATTTTCTAAAGTTGTCTTGCCTTTTCCAGACACTGCTTTCTATCCCAAATGCGGTTAGTATTTTTTTTAGTAGGGATAACCCTAATGTGTGCTGATAACTTTAAATTAAAACACTTGCTACGCTCGGTTATGCGCTTATGTTTTGCCTCGAATGTGTCCAGGGATTCCATCGGTGTCAATAATGTCCGCCGGTGTGATCCGTTCCACCAGCAGTAACAGTCAGGAAAGTTGTTTACGTGTATATGTACTCCTTCTTCCACACACTGTCAGATCAGGAGTGTTTTAGACATGCTTCGAATAATAAAGAAAAGACTAGAACGAGACCATGCGAGGTACAACGAGAACCCCAAAACTTTCAGCGTTGTGATTTAAATTTGCCTTGTTCGCGTATTGCCTAGACTTGTTTCACGCGGGTATTTGCCTCATGGAAAAAGTAGGCCGCCGGCGTATGCACGCGGTGTAAGCAAAGTATGTTAAAACATATTCAGATACGCAGAATGGGAATAGAAGAAAGTGAGCGATCTGTGAGAAAAGGTTAAGAGAAGTACTGTAATCACACTCTTTTCAGCGAGACGTGCTGATACCACCGATTGGCAGCTCGGGCGTAAGAATAGCGAAGTTCTGACGGCGAGTAGTAGTAAGCAGGCAGTGTTTGCGAATACCAAAAACGCCCGAATTTCGTAAATTGTAAAGCCGATATTTGGCCCATTCGGGAACAGCCCTGGTAGAAGTACTTGAAGTAAGAAACAAAAAAAGGAAACCCGTTTCCCGCGTTCTCCCATCTTCCTTTTTTTTTTTTTCTTTTGAAGTCATTCGAGGTTACCGAAGTATGCCCAACCGCCCAGCACACTCCGTGGCAGAGCTGTCAGCCGAGCGGGGCAATAAAGAACTAACCGGCGCGCCATCGAATACTGCAACGCGCGCGCGGACGACCGCATATTTTATGCACGCGCGGCTTGTCCCGGCTACGAAAACTTTCCTCGGTTTTTACTTGTGAACGAAAAGTTGGGTTGTTTCTTTTTACTTTCTATTTTGCGGTTGATGTCATCATCCTGGCCATCCTGTGCAAGCGCGTCGTTGAAAAGACTCGTCAAAGGCGACTGCGCCCGGAATTCGTGATGTGGCAGCCGCAATGGTTCGATGTGAGTGCAGGCGAGAGTGGAGAGATGTGTGTGGGGGGGGGGGGGGTTGGGGCGGTGCCAGTAGCATGAAATGGCGCGAACCGCGTGTTACGACGGCTTCGGCATAGAAAATGTTTCCCGGCATAGGGGGAAGTGCACGAACACTCCCTCATTTCGCTTCCACCCCGTTATACGTGGCCTAGTATTCATGCCTTCCTCAGGTACCTCAGATATACGTACGGCCAGCTCTGGCGATTTTAGGCCTGCAAGGAACGGAATGTAGGCTGACAAGAGTGTGGAAAAATTGTGGAAACACCGCGCGTCGCACGCCTGCGCTCCGTGATATCCGGATGCTTCTTTGCTGAAGCCGCGCGAGGACACGCAGGTTTACTGTTTACACCTCATCACATTGAAATGTGAGACTGCTTAGAGAACGCAGAAGCTTGGTAGAGATATAGCCTCGGTAGTCTTCCTTCCCTCGTGATCGGACATGTTGAAGTACAACCGTGCCGAGAGTTACAGAGAAAGTGCGCGCAGAAAGGCAGCGCGCTGAGAATTTGGCCGCGAAACCAGGCACTCGTTTTTTAGTTCGTGGCATTCTTTGCCAAGCACGCCCGCAGCCATGGACATGTAACGCCCCGGCGTTGATACTAAAAGGCAGAAGTACTGTCAGCAGTATTGGCCCAGGACCCAAGAAAATGACGAAGTTCCAGACTGCCTCCATGGCGTACACGAGAGAGGGAGGTACCTTAGGTACAAAGGTTCTACTCCAGTTCCTACGAGACACTGAACTAGAGAAATTTCTCTAGATCGCGGACAGAGCAAGTGTGTCGCGATATCTACTCTTTCGCACTGTGGCGTTCATCTATTTACTTTTGCTTGTGTAGGTGTCACTGGCGTTCATCTATTTATTTTTCTTGGTTGGTGTTGTTACTCTTTTTTTCGCGTCCTTTACTTTTCATTTTGTTTCAGTGTTTACATTAACGATTCTCTTTTCAATTGTATTTTTATGTCCGGACTCTGCTGGCAGCATTCTCTTGTTTTTACTTTCCTTTTTTTTTTTCAACGCTTCTTGTTTGTCTTCTTCCTGCTGTAACCCTAATGTCTAATATTCACCACTCATCAACGTAGTCACCCACCATCTGGTGTAGCAAGCCTTTTCCCTAGCAGGGCTGACCTCACCAGTTCACATTAAAGAGCCTTCCTTCTCTCTCTCTCTCTCTCTCTAAAATGCAGAAGTGGCGAAAGTGACACACTTATCATTGTAATCGCGTAACATTGTCATCACGTAATCGAGCAGAATATTGAAAAACTAAAAAAAGCACGAAAAGAAAAACCAATTTTTTTATAAAAACGAAATGAAATAAAAAATAGGGGTCTCGTACGTATTCTCCGAAAAACGAAGACTAAAATAAAAACAGCTCGGGAAAGAACGATGAAAACAAATAAAAATATCCAGAGAACAAATCAACCATGTACTTTGGCTTCCATGAGAGCAAAAATACACCAATGGCGAGGTTAAGGCAGTAACCACTATAACGGCGTAAATGTAAGCTATCGGTCAAAATAAAATAAAGGAAAAGTTCAAAAGAAGAAAAAACACCTCAAAGTATTTTGCTACTCATAGCGAAATATGGTTATAAAATCACAATGCGAACGGCGTAAGAATGGTGCGAGTTTGTATACAGTTCTCTGAACTTTCGCTCTCGCCTTCACCTTCCTAAAAAAGTTCTAAGCCTTCCCGTAAATTTTGCAGTGAAGCTGTATCAATCCCCGCAGTTCTCGCACACGTCTGGAACAAAAATTAGGAGACTTGGCTAGCCATCTTGAAGGCACTACGATGTACTCTTGCTGGCGACCTACTCTGCTTGGTGGTAGGTGGCAGCTCCATGTCGTGCGCGCAACAGTTCGTTCAGCGTATGAGAAAAATCATAAAACTGAAAAAATAAAAACTTTTGGGGCCTCCATATTTTGGTCTTGTATTGCCCCTAAAAAATATCTTCCAAGCAATGCATTGGCGTTCAATGGTGAAGCCGACTTTAAATTTAAAAAAAAAAAAACGAACTGCGTAAGCATGGTTTTTGTCAGCAGGCTTCCCCACATAACGTGCTGCGCAGTGAAGCGTGGGCATCTACGGAGGGAGAGAGAGAGAATGAATGAATTAATGAATGAATGAATGAATGTGCTTCACGAAGCCCTTTGGGGGGGGGGGGGCCTGAAAAAACACATGGTCAGGCCCGCTCTTTACTGCTTTGCAGAGACCACTCTCTAGTGCGTATCGGCCTATTGCTCCGAGTAAGTATGCGTTACTCCGGAGTAGCTGTAAGTGCGTGTGAGCGTCAGATGGTAGTGGCCACTTATCAAGCAGGGCAGCTCTGCCCTTGTCGAATGTCGCACAGTGCCATATTAAATGATACAGGTTGGGCATTGTAGCCTGCCCACAAAAGGTACACGTGGGTGCCGATGTGAGGAGAGAACGAAATTTTATTTAGTGGCCAACTGGAGTTCTTAGGCATCGTGCAGAAGCCCCTGGGGTGTGGCCGAGTTTTAGGTCAGTTGGACGGCCCAGAGAACTTTCATCCTCCGCGTTGGAGCTGCGCAGTACGGTCTCCCACTGCTCCCTGTTATTAACATGGCGACCTCGTGTGGCTGCCTACGGGCTCTGGTTGTAGCCCCACTTTATACTCCTCTCTACCGCGGCCGCCACTCTTCCGAGTCGTGTATACTGCCGTGCGGCGTCTATCTCCCCCTGTCATTGCGCAATGCCGCGCGCTCTCCGGCGGCCACCTGTGCGGTGCACTAGAGCCTGCGCTGTGATTGCCGTAGCTGCGCTATAATACAACGTCATTCTCTATACCGACCAATCGTGTGTGTCCGTAGTCTGAGACGTGAAGATCGGGTCACTGTCCTTTTAAATGAACATAGCAAATTTCCAATATAGCTCAACCGCAACGTAGCAAATTGATTGATTGATTGATTGATTGATTGATTGATTGATTGATTGATTGATTGATTGATTGATTGATTGATTGATTGATTGATTGATTGATTGATTGATTGATTGATTGATTGATTGTAGGGTTTAACGCGCCGACGCAGCGCAGGCGATGAGGCGCGCCGTAGTGGAGGGCTCCGGATTAGTTTTGACCACCTGGGGATCTTTAACGCGCGCCGAAATCTCGAACACACGGGCGTTTTCGCTTTTCACCTCCATCAGAAAAGCGGCCGCCGCGGCCGAGAATCTAACCCGCGTCCTAATATAGCAAATCCAACCAGGCCGCCAGCTTCACTGAACGCCTCTTCCCAGAGTGGAAGGGCTCCGATTTTTTTTTGCATTTGGTAGTTCTAAATTTTTCAGGGGACAGCCGTGTCTGTGAGGTTACCACGGTTTCGAGAGCGCGCCGCCCGATTCAACAACGCTGTAAAGGTAGCTTCATTGCAAAGGTTCATGCGGTTAGGCGTGATCTCCAGAACTTGAAGCGGAAGAAAACAATACAACATCATTGTTTTAAAACCAATCGCTAACAATGCATTCCAATTCCACTTGGCCACGAAAAAGCTGAATACAAAAAAAAGGAGCAAATTCTGTGGGAGCTGTTCGCACAAAAAGAATCGTTTTACAGAGGTGTTCACTCCGAAAGCACGCCTCGGCACATAAAAAAAAAGAAATTGACGCAATAACGTGTTGTCAGTAACTGTGTGTGTGTTTTCAGCATACTCCAGCCATCGTCTGTCCGCTGTGTTCACATCTTTATTTTCGGAATTTCCTTTAAACTTCCTATTACAACGAAGATCCGTACTCTGCTAAACAACCACAGTAATTAGCTACGACCCTTGGGAATGTCGTGCGCTGACGCTAGTAATACGTCATGACGGCTACTAAAATCAATTTCCTGGTACTTCCAGTACTAGGCATGAGCGCCGAGTGAATCTCGGACTTCTCGGCGAGGAAAAAAAAAAGGAACACTAAAAACGCCCGTTTCAAATGGTCTTGAGGCAGACGAGGAAAATGAGTTTCTTTGACGTTGGAAAATTACCTCATACATGACTGTCGAAACCTCACTAGGAAAGCAAGGACCGCTGTCACGCTACCAGTCGAATTAAAATGTTAGCCTCTTTTTTTACCGTTCCCTTTAAGTTTCGGCATTTTTTCGTCGAATCTGCCTTAATATGACCAAAGCTCCCTTCTTTCTTAGAAGAGGAGGACTGTAGAGTTCAGGTCGTAATAACAGCCTCAACAGCCATACGTACGTAAGTACAGCCAGACAACATAAATACACAACAAAGGAATTCTCGGAACTATATTAATAACACCCCTCCGTCTAACGTCAAAGCTGGTTAATCGCGAAGCTTTGTCGTGGTGGATTCCTTGGTTGGCCAATTCCACACTGCGAGTATGTGTTACTCTGGAGGTATACGGACACCTTTTCTAGAATACCCACAGCAACCCTCGGGCGTTCACTCAGTAGGCCTAACGTTTTAGTTTGGGGTGTATACGGCGCGAATCGGTACGTGCCGTTCAGACAGATTTTTTTTTTTTTTTTTTTTGAGTGGGTTCGGTTTGAGGTGTTAAATCCCATGATGTGACGTTAGGCCTCAAAATGAGAAGTTAAGCCTAACGCCTTGCAACCAACAGCCTTACACGCATAGCAACGCCCTCCTTATCCTACGTCGGCCTGTGGGTAACGGCTGTCGATGTTCACGTCACAACATGACGTTAGGCCTATTTACGTCGCGCTGCCGCACGCCAGCATCACCTCCTTCCTCTGCCACACATCATGCAACGCTCCGCAGAGGGGGCGGCGTAAGGGAGCTGCCACCAAGCTTCGCAGGGAAGCGTTTTAATTTAGCGACACTTCACCCACAATCATCATCCTCATCGTCACATAAAGTTGGCTCTCCTGCGGGGCGTATTCGCGTAACAGATGCCGTCAGTGAGAACACTACAGCTTCGCTTTAATAAAGCACACTGGAAATGGATTAAGTAAACTACGCAGAATGGTCAGCACGTTGGTATCACGCGGGCTGACTTTGTTATTTCTGAGTTCACTTTAAGATTAGTCTTACCAAGGAAAAAATCGCCAGGAAAGACACTTCTCCGCAAATATTGACCCACACACAAAAAAAATTAAGGCCACAGTGTTCTTCCACCAGACCAACTATCTATAAAACAGTGGAAAAAAAAATAACTACAGTAGCCGACCGTTTTTTTTTTCGGACTCCGAAAATTCTGACTTGCGGGATATTCCGGACTTTCGCGAGGAACCGCCAGTTGTCCCATATGAGTAATGTATATGAACAACGGACATTTTGGACAAAATAAAGCGAAAAGTTCAATTTTTCGGACAAAACTTTCCGCGACAGAGCGCCGGTGCGACTCCAGGACGACGCCATTTTAAAGCCTAACCACCTGGCTAGCAACGGATGGCTTCACTCTCGCCTGGGTAACCGACTTTGATCTTTCGCAACATTTCGAGAGTTTGCTGCAGTGGACAGCAACATGGCGTTGTGCGCGGAGCCAACGGACGACGAGATCGTGCGCAAAGTGACAGCGCCGCCGCAAAGCGACTCTGGCTCCGAAGAAGACACTCCCCACCGCCCGCAACCGTCAACGCAAGGATTGCAAACGTTTTGGCGTTGTTGTCCAATGTTTAGGAAGAAAACGTGACGCTTGCAGAGATGCAAGTACACGTTCTCACATGAAGGAGGATGTTTAACGCAAGGAACGATTCGCGACTTCTTCAACCTCAGCTAAATGAAACGGAGTTCGGTTTTGCGACTCGCAGATTTTCCGGACTGCTCTTTTATTCGGACTATTTTTCGTTCCCCTCATGGTCCCAACAATCGGCCGGCTCCTGCATCCTATATTTAGAGCTATAAACATTAATAAAGTAATGAGCAAGTGTTAGCTGAACGTTTGGTCTATTTACAGCTCTTTATTGTGCTTTTTTTTCAAGAGCGAGGCTCTTTAGCAAATCGCTATTTTTTATGTCCGCAGGTAAAAATACCAAGAAAATTCCGAGCGCGCGCGCGTGAGCGCGGGCCTCACTGCGACCGCCCGGCAGTTACCAAAACCAAGAAAATGCCTAGCGCTGGTGTGTGCCTGCCTTGCGCGACCGCCCAGCGTCCCCGGCGCACGCTTGTCAAGCAAAGCATACCCACTTAGGGTGATTGACCAAAATTACAAAAAAAAAAACTGCAGCGTTCGCCGTAATCGTGGCAACCTTTGCTCGAAACGAGGAAGACACGTCATAGTATACGCCCCTTCAAGGTGATGTCCAATGATTATCACACAAAAAAAATGAAAAAAAGGCTCACAACTAGAGCAACAATGATGGAGTAAAGCGGCAGCGAAGATGAAGCAAATCGGCGGAAATTCTGGACTAAAACCATCGTGATGGTCGTGAAGGTTGCGTACAGCTTCACTATTCACTCAGTGTGAGCTTCCTCCATCTTTTTTTCCGCGGGGACGCGTGTAAGGAAGTTTATAACTAATGTAGGAACGTGCAGTGTTTGTGAGGGCCAAATGATAGGATCTTCGCGAAGACAAATGGCGACACTGTTCCCTGCGCATCGAGTAATACTGACAGATTGACACTTCGCCTTGCAGTCAACTCAAAGTACTCGTCTTGTATTAAAGCCGTCGCCAAGAATTACGTCTCACCAAACAAAGAAATTTAGCGCATCACGTGCTGTCTCCGACTATGAAAAGTATTTTGTCATGTACCTTTCTTTAATGTCTTTTTTGTTACGGCCTGTCAAATGGTGCGCGATGCCGCTGAAACCGATACCTACTTTTTTTTTTCTTCCCACCAAAAAGCGCAACTTCCTCGTTGAAAAGGAACTATATTCTTATATCACGCCAAACGAGGCAGTCCGGTTCACTGGGCCTCATAGCATGAGAATGCTCGTTTTTCCGCCTTCCCTAAATATTCGTAAGAGCTAAAGCAGCCTTTAGAGCTGCGCGGGAGGATCGCGAAAGGGAGGAATGGAAGCTGAAATATTTACCCATAAGTTGAGCGGTTGCCGGGACGTCGTCAGGCTCTTCGAAATATGAAGCTTGAAAATGCGGGAACGCGGAGAAGATTGCTTTCATCGCATCACTACGCATTTCGGCATATAAGTGATTTTTTACGAGAGCTTAGAATAACAAATTTGCTAGTTCACCACGGGACAAGAAAAACAGCAAACGGAATTTTTAAAAAACGCGTACCCGATTCTCGCTCGTCTTTTTCGGGATGTCACCGCTGGCACCGTGCCTAAATAACGTATCGGGACCAGCTGGAAATGGCCGGCGCACTGCCCCGACGTCGTGAAAGGGAGGAGTGTACGTGTGCCTATATATATATATATATATATATATATATATATATATATATATATATATATATATATATATATATATACCACCCCCAAGCACAGGAAACAAAAATACCTAAACATAAATACCCCGGAAAGTGGAGGGGAAAATCGCCCCGCCGGTAGCGTAGTGGTTATCGCACCAGACCGATATATTCTGGAGGTCGTGGGTTCGGATCCCACCTGGTGGGCATTTTTTCTCCACTTTCTTTCTTTCTTTCCAAATTCTTTATCTGTTTCAATGACCTACCACATCCGCCCCTTGGCTTTCCGAGGTTTTCTTGACTGCCAACCCTTATTTCTGTGTTATTTTCAACGAACCCCTCATTTCCTATTCTGCTTCGCTACATATACAATCAAACCCGTTTATAGCGAACTGCAATATGCACTTCGATTAGTTCGATATATCCAATAGTTCGATATAGCCAAACCCGCCTATAACGCGCTGATTGTTACGAGTTCGCAATCCGCGGGAGCCCTGCCCCCTACCCAACTCCACCATCCCGCATGCAGAAACGAACACAGTAACGTAGTCATTACCACACCCAAAATAATGCATTTATTGCAAGTAATAAAGCTACTTTCTGCCCCAATTGCCTACTTTGCAAAAAAAAAAAAAGCGGTGATTTTTGTTTTCACTTTTGTTTTGCCGGCTTCAACTAGCATAGCATTCTCTACACGAAACATTGTTTGCACCAGTTCAAGTCCGCGTCCTCCAAAATCGAAGAAGCATTGGCGGAGCACATCGACTGCCGAAAGCGCTTCATTACAATCGTCGGACGGCTTTCACTCGCGACATCATCGGGTACATTGGCGAACTCTTCCCACAGTTCACCAATGCTGCTGTCTTGGTCCGGACTCGCTGACTGGGCGGGTTCCATCATGAGTCCCGCGCGTCGGAAACAGTTACGGAAAGTGTCGGGCGTCACGTCGCTCCGTGCGAGGCGCAATGTCTCAGTCGCGGCTCTTGCTCCGTGGTCGCGGCCAATCCACATCTCAATCGCCGCTTCGAGACCATGCATTTCGGCGGCCATTCTAGGCGCACAGAGTTCGATATATCCGATGTGAACTTCGTTATAAGGAATATGTTTCCCATGTGTTTCCGTAACTGAAATAGTTTTGTTCGATATATAGCATAATTCGCTCTATCCGGGTTCGTTATAGTCGGGTTTGACTGTATATATATATATATATATATATATATATATATATATATATATATATATATATATATATATATATAGAGAGAGAGAGAGAGAGAGAGAGAGAGAGAGAGAGAGAGAAAGAAATGCCGGCAGTCTACAACGCCAAAGAAGGCATAGGGGAATGGTTAGACTATTTTTTACCGTTAGTGACGTCACATTTTTTTTTATTAATTACGTGTGAAAGAAAGAAAGAAAAACACGCGCCCAGAGTGGGGACCGAACCAACGCCTTTCGATCCCCACTCGAGTGCGGTCCCCACTCTGGGCGCGTGTTTTTCTTTCTTTCTTTGTCACGTAATTAATCAAACAAAATAATGTAACGTCACTAACAGTAAAAAATGGTCTAACCATTCCCCTATGCCTTCTTTGGCGTTGTAGACTGCCGGCATTTCTTTCTGTATTTTCTAACGAGCCCCTCATTTCCAAACCCTATATATATATATATATGTATATATATACAAGAAAAGTAAACTTCGAACAAGGTAGAAACCACGATTGTTGCCAACGTTTCAGCAGAGACTTGCTTTCGTCAGGGCCTGACGAAGGCAAGTCTCTTTGCTGACACGTTGGCAACAATCGTTGTTTCTACCTTGTTCGAAGTTTTCTTTTCTTGTGTTCTCTACCATCTTCAAAGTTTCACTGCACCCTATATATATATATATATATATATATATATATATATATATATAGAGAGAGAGAGAGAGAGAGAGAGAGAGAGAGAGAGAGAGAGAGAGAGAGAGAGAGAGACAGACAGACAGACAGACAGAGAGATAAGAATCAGAATAGAAAATGAGGGGCTGGTTGAAATAAGACGTAAGACAGAAATAATGGTTGGCAGTGAAGAAAACCTCGGAAAGCAAGGGGGAGAATGTGGTAGGGGTCATTGAACCAGATAAATAATTTGGAAAGACAGAAAGTGGAGAAAAAATTCCCGCCGGGTGGGATCCGAACCCACGACCTCCAGAATACGCGTCTGGTGGAATGACCTCTACGCTACAGGCGGGGCTGTTTTCCCCTCCACTTTCTGGGGTATTTATGTTAAGGTATTTTTTGTTTGCTGCGCTTGGGGGTGGTAGCCAGCGCCACTCGGACTACACAGGGTGAAGGGGGCCTTCTTTTTAACACCCGGGCCGTGACTGGAGTGTCTATGACATGTCGAGAGTGGTCGACCAGCGTTGAACCCTCTTAAGCTACCTATGGCACGAAGACTGCCAGAACAGACCCTCGCTATGCATGTAGCGAATCAGAATGGGAAATTTTGGAGGTCATGGGTTCTGGACGTCGTGGGTTCGGATCCCACCAGGCGGGCATTTTTTCACCACTTTCTTTCTTTCGAAAATTCTTTATCTGTGTTAATGACCTACCTCCTCCTCCCCCTTTGCTTTCATTGGCATTCTTGACTGCTAATCTTTATTTCTGTATTATTTTAACGAGCCCCTCATTTCCCATTCTGATTGGCTACATGCATAGCGAGGGTCTCTGTTCTGGTAGTCTTGGTGCCATAGGTAGCTTAAGAGGGTTCAACACTGGTCGACCACTCTCGACATGTCGTAGACGCTCGAGTCACGGCCCGGGGGTAAAAATAGGAGGTCCCCTTCACCCCGAGTAGTCCGAGTGGCGCTGGCTACCACCCCAGAGCGCAGGCAACAAATCCCATAACATAAATACCCGATAAAGTGGAGGGGAAAAACAGCCCCGCCGGTAGCGTAGTGGTCCTCGCACCAGACGCGTATTCTGGAGGTCGTGGGTTCGGATTCCACCCGGCGGGCATTTTTTCTCCACTTTCTTTCTTTCGAAAATTCTATATCTGTGTCAATGACCTACCGCACCCTCCCCCTTTGCTTTCCTTGGCATTCTTGACTGCCAATCCTTATTTCTGCGCTATATATATATATATATATATATATATATATATATATATATATATATATATATATATATATATATATATAGTACAGAGAGAGAGAGAGAGAATTAGGGGTTGTTGAGGAAATACAGAAAGATAGGTTGGCAAAGGAGGCATAGTGGTAAGGTTACGCTTTTTTTCTCTTACTCACAGATGTCTTCTAACATTTTCATCTTTATTCGCGTTTTAGAGAATACCTACACTAACTCTTAACCTACACTAAAGATGACCACTGCCGTATCGAACCCAGCAAAAAAAAAAGATCACCAGCAAAGAACAAGAAAGAAAAAAGAAAAAGCAAACAGCTGCATCTTTCGAAATGACCGCGTGGCATCAAGGCTTTGCTAAGTCATGCAGTTCATCCTTCGCCTGTTCCAGCATTGCTCTTCATACAAGTTCCGAGTCGACAGCAACTCGTTAAGAGAATATATAATAAACTCAAGAAGAAAAGCGGCTGCGTGGGTGGAAGCGATTGTGCGCGAACTATACTTCCAGCTCGGAAAATGAGAAACATTCGCACTGTGAACACGTGCGTTTCATAAGCCTCGAAAAGCGTCTCCCGTGTCACCTCTTTCGTCTCTTCAATTTGAAGCCGCCGTGTTACACGACGCCTCAAGTCAACGCGGCGAAGTAAAGCGGCAGTTTCTATTTCCTTTTTTCAGCCTTCGTCCGGAGTTTGCGCGAAAAATTTCCCCCCGCCCCTTTTATTTTCCCCAGCAACTTAATAAGCGCGCAATCAGCTGTAGCCGGAAGCGAAGGCGGCGGGAAGCAAAAGAGCCAAGACGAGTCGCTCTTCGGAAGGAAGGAAAGACCGAAGCGAGCGAGCGGAGGGCTTTAAATTGCGCCTCTTAGGCTTCGCTCACGCGTGTCCCTTTTCATCCCCTGCAACTTTAACAAGTGGCGGGTTCGCGACAGAGTGGATTTATTTAAAAAAACGCTGCGTTTCCGCCCGAGGGCTGCGCTCCGTGTCAGCAATAGAATTCCTCGGTCCCACTCGGCGGACTTACTCCGTTATGTGCGTCTCTTCCGGCGCACTAGGCTTTCGAGAGGCCCTCGGATATTTACTTAGACGTCCATATGCATACAGTTGCAGTTAGCTGTTCTTATTGGTTGTTACTATTGGTGGATCTCGCTTTACTCGGTTCTCAAACATTGATTTCGAACTCTGAGGTCAACGCCAGTGGCCGTCTCCTATTCGTGGTCCCGGCCGACGCCGTGCAGCTACAAACGTGTTCTTACTCACACGTCTGTAGGAATGCACGCGTACTGCGGGTTACGCGTGCATAAAAACACCCATCGACTTTGATTATGTTCTATCATTCTAACCGACTCCTCTAAAAAGAAAATAACCTCGATTTTTTCCCCGTATGTTTTTAGAGCCTTTGTATGCGAATTTCATCGAAAGACAGAAGCAGCGAATCAAGCCTCTTTCGGCAAACGTGCGTTTCTGTACAGCTTCTAGCGTCCTTTTCTTAACGAAAATATCTGATCGCATCCCTTGGCCCGTACTGTCGTCTCAGAGAATTTCCCACAAATGCGTGGCATTCTTACTCCACTTGTCTGAATTGTGAGGTCAATATGGCTATGAGTAGCGAAAGGCGTTGGATTATTTTATTTTTCGAGTTTTCTTTTGTTTGTTTTCTACAATGATGTAAATTTATACCATTATAACGATGCAGTGCATTTCCTTCACTATGTTTTTACCCGAAGATGCAAGGCGTACTGCAGAGTTGGTCCGTTTACGCTATTTTTATTTGTATTTCGAACGCAATTTTGCGGACTGTCCTTGTTTAGACTTCGGTTTATTTTTTTTTTTTTGGAGGTAGTGTGCATAAGATGCATATTTTTTTATTTTGGCAGATCGTTTTCGTCATAATTTTGTTTTTATATATTCTTATTTTCTTTTTTGTTTGCTTTTAAATTTTGTCAGATAAATTATCCCCATTCACGCTATTGTAAATGTCACAGGTGTTGCTTCCACCAAATCTGCATTTTTTGTGGAAACGCAGGGAGTTACATGGTTCTTCATTTTCGCTATATTTCTATTCGTATCTCGAACGTGTCTTTTTTTTTCTTTTTTGCGGACTTTTCACGCTTATTCTCAGTTTTGGGGGGAGATGTACAAGATGCATATTTTTAATGTTCTCAGATCTTTTTTATTTTATTTTTTCTATTTTTCTTTTTTTCTGGTGTTTCAAAATTCTGTTCGACAAGTACTGTGTTACTTTCGCCAGTTATGCATTATTGCGGAAATGCACGGCGTTAAACGGTCCTGGCTGAGTGGAGGGGAATGAGGGGTGGGGGGGGGGGGGTCTTCTCGGCAAAGCCTGCTACGCATTCATAACAGGAGTTACGCGTGTTAGAAATAGGAAGCGAGCGTTTTGCATTAGGGAGCAAACTCAATTGGAGAATGCCAACTCGGGCAGGGTATGTAATGCGTACAATTGACCGTCGTTGGACCACCAGCGTAGTGGAGCGAATACCGAGAGAAGGGAATAAAAGTAGATGAAGGACGATGAATCCATGGAGGAGTGAGATGCGGTAATTTGATGACAAATAATGGATTCGGACAGCGAAGAACAGGGCAGCTGGGAATCAATGAGAGATGCCTCCGTACTGCAGTGGACATAAATAGGGTAACGGCGATGATGATGATGATTACAATGATGGCTGTAGTGGTGAGATTATCTTCAGTTGTGGCGGAGAGAAAATATTCACAACAGTCCTGCTATCTGCGCAAAAAAAAAAAAAAAAAAACAGTACGGCACTTCGGACATACTGGAGGGTTGTCAGAAAACCCTATATGCTACCCACGGTCGATAAGGTACCTTCCGTCCCTTCGCGCCCACCTTACTTCCCCTCGTATACGCAAGCTTCTTTATATCGACTTCGCATCCTATTTCTCTGGCGGCCCGTATGCGAAACGCGAGATGTCACATACAGTCGCGGAGGACGACCATGTCCGGTACCGGCATAAATATGCAAGCATAGACGGCCACTTGCGTATAGGGAAGCGAATCTCTACGCTCGAGGACGACATAGCGGGAGAAAAAAAAAACATCCTGAGATGTATTGACGTCCAGCCATCGGAACTGGCCGTCCGTCTTTCCCGCACGACGCAGGTCTGAAAGACCCAGGAAACATATATCGTTATTTTCTTTAACTTTTGTTCGTACAATGCGTACCTCTACGAGTACACCACATCAGGCATACAGGTCCGTCTTCGGTTGCATCCATTTGCGATGTAATATTCCAGCCTGGCTCCGTCGGAAACAGCTGATCGCGAAACTCCCGCTACAGTGTTCGCTGGCAGAGTTGCCCCTCGCGACAGACAGTGCGTATTCTCTTCTCTTCAAATTGTCTTCAAAGCCGGGAAATATGCATCTGGGACTCGCTTCAAACTCCACACGCGAAGTTAGGTAGCTGTGTATACAGAATCGAGGGCATAAAGTGACCGGAGGACGCGGGCCAGGCAATGAGAGCTTCGACCCACCTCCCGTTCCATGTTTGCCGAGAGTTTCGAGCCCTCGCCTGCGCGGAACTGGTGTCGTGACAGCCTGACGACGGTGCACGGGAAAGGCGGCGGTCTGTGTATACACTGGGAGCACACACACCGGCCTAAGCACCTGCCGCGATGACTGCAAACACGCTGTCCAACGGCGCAACGAGTGAGTGAGTCGCCGCCACTGAGATGAAGACGAAAGACCCGCTCCACCCTCCTCGCCGCCTTCTATGGTAGTATTCATGTCGTTGCGCGTATACTCGCAGCTGCCGCTGTTGTGCGTCCGCGTGTATGTGTGTGAGAGCTCAGCTTCTGAGGCAGGAACAATCCCTTCTCTTTCCTCTGAGAACACGAACGATCGCTAAAGCATTGCGTTTGCCTCAGTAGCCACGCTAGTAAGCGATCACACGGCAGTCGAATGTGCTGCGGACGTTGGCGCAGCTGCGTCGAAGGTCGGGGCGAGGCATTTTCTCTGCAATGTGTAGATAATGTGTGTACTTATATATGTGTGTGTACTTTACTAGAAGTAGAAGACCGATCGCCCAGTAGATCGAAGGACATTTGGTGGCAAAAAAAAATGAAGTGCGCCGCCAGGGTAGATGGGCAAGGGAGAGGATAATTTATTAGAGCAGACGCTTCTAACAGACACTAAAGAGTGAGTGTGTGTGTGTGTGTGGGGGGGGGGGGGGGGGTGCCGGTATAGAAATGATTAAAGAAAAAACAAGAGTCACTGCAAAAGTGATGACCAGCGATCTAGATTTTCAGGTGCGACTAAGTCGGTAATCTTATGACTAGATAAAACAAGAAGCAAGCAAGCAAGCAAGCGAGGGAAAACAAAAGAAAACGGACCATCTCCATTAACATGAAACTTAAGTGTATTCAAAGATTGCAAGTCCCTTCTTGCCACGCGGCGCACGCTGATATTCGCGACATCCCAATTACGAAGGCCGAAGAGAAGTGAAATTCGAAACGGAGAACTGAGAATTTTTAAGCTAAAGCGAACACGGAGCGAAATACAAGCGAGCAAGCGAGCGCGAACTAAAAACGAATGTCCCGGTGTGTTCTTTTGGTACGCGTTTTTCCCCATGGAAATTAAACGTTCCAGCGCGAGACGTTCGAAGACGAGTGTCCCGGTGTCTTTTTTTAGGGCGGGTTACATTCTAGCGCGAGGCGTTGGAAAACGAGTGTACTGGTGTTTTAGTAGCATAACCCCATGATAATACGACGACGAAAGACGATGACGTAAGACGCCGACAGCCCGAGCCCCCAAGGTGCTCCGCCACTAAAAAAAACTTCGTTGAAATAGAAGGCCTACGTACGGCCCGGACGACCCGTACGGGACGACCCGGCCGGACGACCCGCTCCGCCCATCCGCTGTCAACGCGCGCTTGCAGTGCGCGAGTTTGTCCGCGCAACAACCAGCCCCGACCAGACCAACCAGATTGACTAAGGTCATTACCAAGCCAACCGAACGAAATTAGGGAGTCATAAACGCCCCTCACCTCTATTCCACAGGAAACAAATTAGTGACCCCGGTACAAAGCAAAAAATCTTGGTAGTGAGTGTTCAGTTTTTGGGACATGCATTCATCGCACCTCCATCACCACGCCCATCTATTTAAACACTAACGAACACATTTATACACTATATCAATCACCATAGTGCTACCAAGTTTATTAATAAGAAGGATTTAACTTGCACAATAGTTATTTATAGTTAAACAACGAAGTGGAAGAGAGAGAATAACTTTAATGAAGACCAGCAATGTGAGCCGAGCCGGCCCGCTGGCTTGCTACGCTAGATGATACAAGAAAAACAAAAAGAAAAAAAGAAAAAAAATGTTAAAACGAAAAGATGTCATTTGATGCGCCCAAGATTTTCAATCACAAAACTCTGTCCAGTTCTGTGCTCCAACGACACTCCAAGAGAGCTTTGATTGCACGAGTAGCAAGGTCCCCAAAACAGCCTCAGTTCAAGTCCAGCACCAAGGTGCCTGCACAAAGATAATATGAGTTTCTGTCTGTGCACGGTGTTCTTTGGGCACTAGCATATAACATCACGAATGTCTTCTCGTGAGCCACATGTGGAACAAAAAATTATGGTTGATTCCTCTGTCATAGGAATCGGTAAAACACGAAAGCGAAATGTGCAGTGAAATCTGCAGATGAGCATGATTTGCGGGTCGGCGGCTGTCTTGTGGGTGTGCTTGACGAGCGATGTCCTGCTGGCGGGTCACTTCGGCAAAAGTGTACTGGCGTCATTTCCGTGACGGATATGACTACAGTGAAATCTTGGTGTATCCCGGCATAAAACACTTTCGTGTTAAAATATAAAACCCGAAAACGAACAACCCTAAGTATAACTTACTCTTTGGCTCTAAAGTTTGCTTCCCCGCAAGAAGATCCTGTGTGCATGGATGCATCCTTTACAGGCCGCTTGCTTCGTTGTACTGGCATAACTTCCATGACGGATATGACGTCACTGAAATATTTGTGTATCCCGGAATAAAACACTTTCGTGTTAAAATGTGAAGATGCCTGGACGCAGAAAGCGTACTATCTGAAGTATAAATTTGACAGTACATATACGCCGAACAGACATACCGCGAAGAAGATTCTCCACACACGCAAAATAACTTGGAATGCGAAAATACGAATTTTCCGAAGACAGTAACTGCCGGAAGCAATTTCGGTCACGCCACCTACCGGATTACGGAGACCATGCACCGCTTCCATGGCGGAGGAAACAGCCTCCCGCGCCATTCATCTATTTAATCTCCCTACCATCGACCCATGCCGCCGTTTTCATCGATGCGCCGTCGCAGCTCCGTGCGCGGCGTGGGTCACCGCTCTTCCTTAAAGGTCAACACTACGGAACCAGGAATCTAAGCGCCCCATGCTTTCTCGCAACTACTCCATCAATGGCGCTGTTTGAACTGCGATACCAAGTGGGTTTACGAGAGAGATTGAGAGATTGGTCCACCCTTAATTCCTCATATTCGCAGCACTGAACTCCTTCATTCTTGTTGCGATTCACGAATGGCCAGGCGCTGACCCAGTGTGTTACTCCTCTTTTTTTTCTCTCCTCTGTTTCTTCCCCTTTTTTTCCCTTTCTTCACCTTCATCGTAGATAATTATTCATGTGCGCCCTGAAGAAAAGATTTGGTCAACGTGGCATCATCACCCGCGCTTCGCTAACAGTCGACGTCTCGCCTCTCATTAGCCGGAGGACGAGATTGCGGAATCGGACCTCTACCACGCCCTTTATAATAGGGATGTTTTTTTAGACCAAACTGGCTGCACTGAGTGTAAGGTCGGCCCGGCGGGGCTAACACACATGACGCTACCCCGGCAGCTTTAGTGTAGCCGATGTAGGAATCCGCACGGTTTTGGATCGCAGGATGACGAGACCGCTTACACTGTCCATTGTCCATTCAGCGAGAATGGATTGTCCATGGTCCTTTCCTGAATAGCGGCGATGACGCGCGCATTACACCCCCAATTGAGGAGCAGATTGAGGAATCGCGTGCATGTACGTGATGGCGTATGTATGAACGCAACCACCACCTGCCACCATATTGCCTGATTGTTGTTGTCGTCGCCATCGTTGTTGTTGTTGTTGTCGTCGTCGTCGTCGTAGTTGTAGTTGTTGTTGTCGTCGTCGTCGTTGTTGTTGTTGTAGTTGTAGTTGTAGTTGTAGTCGTCGTTGTCGTCGTCGTCGTCGTCGTTGTTGTTGTTGTTGTTGTTGTTGTTGTTGTCGCCGTCGTCGTCGTAGTTGTAGTCGTCATCGTTGTTGTTATAGTTGGTTGGTTGGTTGGTTGTATCCTTCAGTCATGGCGCGTACCCACGCGGGGGATTGGCCAAGAAGCTGCCTGTAATTATTAGGCTGTGACCCGGTTTATTTTAGAGAGAGAGAGAGAAAAGTGAAGTACGAAAAAAATATTGAGAGAAGGAAAAGCAAATCTTTGGATAGAACAGGATAGTCAGGAAAAAAATTGCGAATGACGATATAGCTGTCTAGCAGAGCATCCGGCCTGTCGCCGCAACAAAGGAGTGAAAGGCGATCGTAGTTGTTGTGGTCGTCGTCGTCGTCGTCGTCGTCGTGGTTGTTGTTGTTGTTGCTGCGGTTGTTGTTCAGCCTCTTGCGGCGGTCAAGTATTCCTTGGCTGCTGAAGTGGCAGGATAAGCCTGGAAAGTCTTTTTTTCTTACGTGGATAATTCCAACTTTGGACTTTCGGTCACGTTTAAACTGGCGATGGTCTGTCGAACGAAGTTTAGGCTTGGTTTCGTAACATTCCTCGCAAGATTGACCAATCAGGAACGAGCGCTTGCGACTCGCGACTTATAATCTTTCTCTTCAGATAGACCAATCAGAAGCGTGCACTTGTGACGACCTGTGGCCTGTGACTTGGTATATATGGCGTGACTCGCCCTATGCGGTCACCCGCCAATCCTCCATTGCCCCCTCTCGGCTGACGCGTGCATTGTCAAGGCTCTGCGCTACACAGGTAGTTTGGCGGGGGGTAAGCGGGTGAGTTTTCACCCCCGTCGCCTCCGCCACAAATGGTTTAACAAATAGCCCAAGGAAGTGCACGTGAATAAATACATGCTGCACTCGTGAGTGCGCGTTCCTGCGTGCGTTCTCGAAGTTACAGAAGGAAAGCGAGGAACGGATGGAAGGAGGGAGCGCCGAAAAGCGCCCGACTCGTATGACCTAATCATTGAATGGGCACTCCTTTTCGGGAGATGACTGCATGCCCATGACGACAGCCCATTGAGCTTCAATCAAGCCAGAATCCCTGGTTAGGCCGGTTACACGAATCCCACCGACGAAGCTAAGAATTAGACGGCGACTGGCTGAGAAAAGAGAAGAATAGCGATCAAAGAAAACACACAGAAACAACGGCGCGCGTAAAAAAAAAACTGCCCGCGAAACGGCGCACACGAGGAAGAAGACAGCTACGAAAAGCACGCGTCGACGAAGACGGAAAGCAGGGGAAAGCAGAAATTGAGGGGAACGAGGAGAAGAGGCGGAATGCGTCGCACGTGCGTGAACCGGGCTCAGTCTCCAGTTTCGCATTAATATATTGATCGCGCCTGGCAGCGGCAGCAGCAGCAGCAGCAGCTAAGGAGGCGGCGGTAGCGGCGGCACCGATAGATGAGCGACAACCTGGAACCCACCAGCGCACGAACGCCGCGCCTGCTTCGTTCAATACATACGCGGCCAGGATATATACGGTGCGCCGCGTGGCGTCGCATTGTATAGGTCGATATATATATATATATATATATATATATATATATATATATATATATATATATATATATATATATATATATATATATATATATATATATATACTGGCACAAAGTTTTCGATCGGAACAAATGGAAGGTACTAATCGTTGTAGGTTGGAAACGGTGCTAGCGTCCTTTGGAGGTAAAACATGAGCCGTTGAAACGGTAATGGTGAAAAGGTGAAAATCAAAAACAAAAACACCAGACCAACGAAGGGAATCGGAGTTGTAAAGAGAAGAGGGGAAAATGCTTAGTAGAAAATGCTTAGCAGCACCTTTTGGAAACTCCGCAATGTAGTTCAAAACGCGGTAGCGTTGACGCATATTTTTATTTATTTATTTATTTATTTTCAAAACTGCCAGTCTCGGGCGAGACCATAGCAGGTGGGCATTCATACAATTTCAGCCGATCGTACGGCGGTTGCGAATGTCGTGGGTAAAAAGGAAATGTGGGAAAGTATTCGCTGCACGTGGCTGGCAATAAAGGAAATAAGAAAAGTGTGGCAGCGGCAAAACTAAACGACGCATGCAATCAAACTGGTGACCTATTTATCTGAAAGTAACTGCACGCGTGAACCGCCGCTTTGGGCAGTTAAGTCAGATACGTGGGGCAGACCCGGCGATAGTGCCCTGGGCGCGAGCCCTTGACTGAAATGGAAGAGTCTGGGTGGTGGGTTGGAGAAGAACCGCGGTAGTTATGAGGAGGTGGAGGGAGGAACAGTCACTACACCATCCCAACAGTCACCAGCCCATGAGAGGGATTTCGCGTCCAAAGAATGAAAGCTGCATGAGGAAGATGTTGCTCTTCAACCCATCCTCTCCTTCCTGCAGTCAAGCGGTGGATGGAGGCGCGGGAATGAACCACATTTCGCGGATAACCGACGATCACGGCCCGAAATCATGGAAGCTGGCACTGATGAATTAAAACCAAGTTCACAGCGCACTCGTAAAGGAGCGATCCAGAAGGAGACGACGGAGATGAAGTTAAGCGGGAAAACAAAAATAACGAGGAAGTGAAAAAGACAGCGCGAAGAAAAGACGTTCCGCGCCGCGTCCTGCGTAGGACGGGGACGATTGAGACGGCGACGAGCTGTCGGAAGCAGCTGCGCAGCCGTTGTCGTCCGCCGGCCGGGCTTTCTTCCGGGCCAACCTGGGATCCGCGAGACCTCCTTCTAAAAGTGCGGTATTGGGAGGGTCCGCTTGTTTGCGCTGGCGTTATATAAGCGACGCAGCAACAAAAATGGCTCAGGTTTAACCCTTCAAAACCTAGCCATCACGAGCGATAGCAAAGGCTGTGCACACAGTGTTTCGTGAAAGTTTGCCTTTGCTTGAGATTTCGCCGCCTGCCGCCTAGATCTGCTGGATGATTGTATTAGTCTTTTCGTTTGCGCTGAAGGGCACACACTGACGCTCAGCCGGGGAGCCATCGATAAGCGAGGCAGCGGTACCAAGGCGTTAAAGACACCCTGCAACACTTTCGATAAGCGATTTCAAGCTATAGTTATCGCCAGCAAGAAGCGGCACTGAGTGATTTGCTCGTCGCACCAGATACGCCTTGCATTTCTGCTTTGTTCTTGTGGCTTTTTTTAAGTTGCTATCGAAAAGGGTTCATTGCTGCAACTGAAGGAAAACCGGCCAACAGCCGCTACATATGGCCTTAGTGACGCATTTCGAGCCGTCGAAGAACGTCAAGACCGGGAAAGAGGAAAACCTTTTGAGCGAATTTACATGTTATCTGATGGGCATAGAGTAGTAATTCTTGGCTGAGGTAATTTGCGACCCCATAATTTTAGCACTTGGTGTGTTGGGTGACTACGTTCTGCAAGCCTTTAAGATTTAAAAAAAGTTAAGAAAGTGTTGCAGGGTCCCTTTAAAACCGTGCCTAGTCACGTGGTTCGCTTGCGCTGAAGCGCACGCGTAGACGGCCCAGCCATTGCTGAGCGATCACGCGCAGGCAAAGCAGCCATTTCACCCTCACCAAGTCACGTAGCACATCAGAGGTGCGAGGCTCCAAGCAAGCGAAGCGATAAGGAAGAACGACGCAGCGTGCGGACCGGAGACTGAAGTTCACTCGCGACGCGCTGAATGACATTGAAAGATGTAGCGTAATAGAGCTTTCGCTTTAAAAAAGAGGAAGCTAACAACAACGAAACACGATCACCGTCAATGCCGACGCCCAACTTGCAAGGCCGGCCTCCAGCTTTCAAAATGATGGCTTTCCTGCTGGCAACTCATTCGTCTACAGGGAAGTACCCACTCATCTCGTATTATCGGTTGCGTGGCAACTACCGGCTAAAAGATCGCCAAGTTTACGCACACTAACCACGCTAGAAATCGATCATGTTACGCATTACGGCCCAATCATCCCTGCCGTGGAAACCACTCACACGTGAAAAGTGGACCCGCCCCGGAAAGAGTGCCGAATACCCGGATGCGGAGTGGAAATCTATGATACGGAAAGTTCTCTTGGGTGTTAAAAGAAAAATCTACGGAGCACTATACTAGTGATTTATAGACGCAAAATTACCGATCTGCCTATTTCGGTCAAGCTAAGCAGAAAAAGAACCCGCGTACGTGATTTTAGAATTGAGATTACGATGTTCAGTTTTTAATCATACCGAAAGGTTTCGAGGGCGCTCACAAAAGCACGTAGGCTAGCGTTACGAAAGCTCTCCGCGAAAATAATTTTTAAAATTGGCGCGCCCCTGTCGCAATGTTCATTTAAAAAACGGCGCCTCAGGGGCACGCCGCAGGCGACAGCGAGCAAAGGGGAAGTATCTCGACTTCGACGTTAGGCGTGCTCTATGTTATCCATGACAGTGTGAGATTACGATTGCGCTCCTCGTGAGGCACAAAGCGGCGTTCTTTCTGTTGTCTCCCACAGGAAGGTCCGCACGATGCCGTCCTTTGCGGCGGGTCCGACCTACAATGACGAGATGACCGGTATTGTGACCCAGATCCTCACTAGCAGGCCAGTGGAGCCAAAACGGGCTCCGACGGAACGGGATCCGTAATCCGGTTATCCGAAAGAGAGGCCCAATCCGGTCGAGGAACCCCTTTTAACAGCAAAGCTGTTGAGAAAATCGTTTGTGTATGGTGTCCTCAGTTAAAAGTACCAAAAAAATGTCCACCGCTCATGCACGCGTGCCTCGAGCACACGTTCGTCAAGCTAAGCATACCCATTTTGGGAGACTGGCGAGAAAAAAAAATACTCCAGCGTTCGCCGTATCGTGGCGACACTTGCTCGGAACGAGAAAGACACGTCATAGCGTACGCCCCTCATTTGCTCCTCGTGTCGTCGTGCGCATGCGCTCTGCGCCGTAGAAGAGCCGCGACTTGAATGTCGAAGCTGCTCTTGGTGATCATTGACTCCACATGGCCCGGCCGCGGATAGTTCGCACGGCCGAGGAAGAGGCCGCGCTTCGAAAGGCTTGGCATGCAAAGCATCCACTAGAGACGATAAGTCGCGCTTGCAGGGTGGCGCACGAAAACGTCCACCAAAACGACGAGCTCACTCTGGCCTTGCTCAGCATAAGGTCATTGAAATTCCATGCCGCCGACGTCAACCAACGATCATAAAACTCAACTTTGTGTCCGTAAGTGATCCCCTACAACAGCTTCGTCATTCAAGTGTTGCGCGTGAGTGCAATGTTCCTTTTCTTTCTTTTTTTTTTTTTTTTACGGAACCCTTTCCGTACGTGTCCATTTTCTCAGAACGGAGAGAGAGGAAAACAGGGTTAACTTGCCCATCTGTAGAAACTATTTCGACATAAACTAATCCGCCATCATCCCGCTCGTGGCGTGAGACGAAGGCGTGGACAAAATCTTCGACACGTAGCCCACGTGTGATTTAGCAATAAAAAGCAAGAACTACGCCTTCGGAAAGAGAGTCGCGCGTTAGTTGCGGTGTTAGGAGGGCAAGGCGTACGAATAACCATGCAAATTATGATGATTTCGCGTTTTCAAGGAAAACAAAGAAAGCAATCGAATGGCCTTATAATCGCGTCTATTCAGGGTTCTCTCACTTTTTTTTTTTTTTTACTTCCGAAAGCGGCGACGAGACGATAGATTCAGACGGGACGCGGAGGAGTTGTTGACAAGTAGCCAAGTGATGCTTCCAGCATTAGACAAGAGGACCAAACGCAAGGTTCACTTTCGTGTAAACGACAGGGACGCAATATTCTCGCTGTATGTTTCCCCTGCTCTCCCGAAAATAGTAGGGGTTAGCGACATCTGCGCGGCGACCCGTTACAAAAGCGTTCTAGTCAGAACAAGCGGCGAGAACAAATTGGAAATCCTGGCCAGTATACAAACCAGCGCCCGCCTTTTTTTGAGAGGACGCTCGAGCAGATATCGACGCCGACTACAAAGGTGACTTTACGCTGGTAAGTGGGAAGTATCAATAACAATGCGCCCATTTTCCCCCCGCCATTTTTCGATCACTTCAGGCAATTTTTCAAGGAAAAAAAGCGGAAACAAACGGAAAGGCGTACGAGTCATTTAAAAGCGGCGCCACGGAACGAACGTGGCCAAAAAATAAATAAACAAAATAACAGCTCCGAAATACGGGGAAAAGTCGGGCGGGCAGGCATCGCCTCCGCGCGGATCGCTTCAGCAGATGCGGCCATGACGCGCCGTTGCTTCGAAGAAGGGGAACGTACACATAATGGCTTCAATAGGGGCAGCAACAAAGGGGAAAAGCGCGCGTCAAAAAGCGCGGCAAAAAGCGGGCGCCGGCGGAGATCAGCGCTTCCAATTGCCGCCGCGACAGCCGGCGTTCGCCGTGAGAACTTCACCCGAGATGCGATATACGCCCGAGGATAAATCTCGTCCTTTCTCCTCACCCTCCCTCGATAAGAGCCGATCGAGACAGCCATAGTTCGCGGCAATTTGTGGCTGTCCGGTTGCCCGTGTCTCTCGGGGCGCTTTTGTGTGTCAGCGCTTAGAGGGGCCTTAAATGACCCGGTAAGCGGGAAAAGCCCGCGTCGGCATTGTCTGTACCAGCGGAGCGGCGCCCAAATTTCACAGAGCGTGCCTCAGAAATAAAACAGAGAGAAAAGGAGGTTGCGCTGCTAGGCAACGTCTGGGCACGCGCAGGTCCATGTGGGAAAGCGGACAGTGTGGCGGAGCCGGAAGTTAGCTGTACAGGTTACAGTGTTAGGGACAAAAGTGGCGATGGGCAACGTGGCTAAGGTAGTGACATTTAGTGGGATTATTTTTAAAGCGAGGCCTACTTGGCCTCACTGATGGCGGTGTCGTAAACAGAACGCATTGCAGGAAAGCGAATTTTACACGCTGCGAGGGCACATGGTAAAGATGATGAGGATGATGATGATGACGATGGTTGTGGTGGTGGCGGTGGTGACGATGATGACATAAGAAAAAGCGCCTTCATGGTTGGAATCGAACCTAGGTCCTTGGCGTTATGAAGCCGACGTCTATCCTATTGCGCAATTCCGACACAGTCGACAATAAGGGAGGGGGGGGGGGGGGTCAGTGCTTCGACTTTGAATCGTTGGCACTTTGCACGTTGATCATTGACGCTTGAACTTTGACTCTCAGACAGTTTGCACTTTGGCTGTTGATGCTTGTACTTTGATTCTGAGGCGGTTTGCACTTTGATTATCGACGCGTTGACTGATTGCAGCGGCTGTGACTTTGGCACTTCACCATCTGATTTTCGCACGCAAAAAAAAGGTTCGCGTTCCAACCATCGTCTTCGTTAGACGGATGGGATTTGATTTTTATGTTCACTTCTGCGCTGGCAACGCAAACCTAGAAAACAGTGCTGACAGGACTATATATCGTTTATAGTGTTGATACGCCAGGTTCCAGCAACAGTGATGAGGGCGAGGTGAAAAAAGGCGCTAAGGAGATGAAACGTAGGGAGGCCAAAGGAGATTTGACTTGGTTTATTCGTGACTTGTCTTCATACACACATGTCTTGAGACGGAAAAACAGAGAAGAAAAATGTGGTAAGATTGAAAAAGACCTTCCCTCCGGCTCATTGATTGACGATTGATTGATTGATTGATTGATTGATTGATTGATTGATTGATTGATTGATTGATTGATTGTGATGTTTAACACGCCGACGCTACAGAGGCGATGAGGCGCCGTAGCGGAGGGCTCCGGATTAATTATGACCACCTGGGGATCTTTAACGTGCGCCGAAATCTCAAACACACGGGCATTTTTGCTTTTCGCCTCCATAACTCCCCTCCGAGCCCAGTTGGCATGGTTGTACATGTAAACTCGAGTAAAACGTGAACTCAAACTGATTTGCCAAGAATACAGGACAACCACAGATCTACTTGGGGGTGGAGGGTGTCACGGACTATTTAAGAAAGACAGCAACAATTGTAACAGGTTTAGCCCATAAGCTTCGTTAATTTTGTCTTCTGGTGAGTCTCGAGGCGTCACAGACCAGGGCGAATCATCGGTTTCGGAAGCCGGCGCGAAAGGTTTAGTCCGTACCGCCCGGATGCGCAACGGTAAAATCTCCGCGAAGCTTCGACGGTGATGGAGAGGGGGAAGAGGCTACAGGGAGCGCCGAATTCAACTCTCATCGCCATGAGCTGCGCGTGCGCACCACTGCGAGAACGAAAAAGGAGGCAATAACAATGATAGGATAAACACAAAGCGGTGGCGCCGCGGGCGGTGCGCTCTCCTATCCGCCTCGTTGCGCAGCGTCTATAACTTCGACAGCGCTGTGGCGCGGCAGCCACGGCGTGAACGCCGGGGCGTTTTAGCCGGGCCTCCGTGCATGGGTGCTCCGCCTCCACCGGGTGCACGCCTCGTTAAAAGCTTCCGACGAGTGGCCCCCGCCCTCCTTCCTCTCCAGGTCGCCTCGCAGCATCCTTCGTATACTTTCTTTTTCAATCTCTATTTATCAGGCTGCCCAACTTTACCTGAATAGATAAAGCCTGTTCCTACCCTCCCTACCTATCGACCCTCACCCTCCCACGGGCCGGTTGGCGACGGTATAATTGTGGTCGCTAAGCTTCGCACGCAAAGCAGTATTCGTAGACATTGAGGTGTTGCCCGAAACTCTATTTTGATCATTCATTTACTTCTCCCGGCTCCGAGCGAGGCGGAAGAGGCTTTTTTTTCTCGTCCGTGATAGACGTTGCGTACGCTGGCGGCCATATTTATCTCCCTCTGTATCGCGTGATTGCGTGAGAAAGGAAAAGGGTTGGACGGGGGGCTAATCTGATGATCACTTGGGCGGGGGCTCTCAGCCGTGTCGCGCAGTGACGGGCTCAAGTGAACCCCGCTCGGCGAAGCACCAGCCCCCACCGTCGACGATGAAGGCGGAAGCACTTTTAGACACCGAAAGGCTTCGATCGCGTGCAGCACTTCGTCCGAGCTCCGTTCTTCCCACGGATAACGCGCTTTCTTGCGCTCTTATTTTCGCGTTTTCCTTTCTAAGACGATACTTTTTTTAGCCAGGAAAAACAACTTCATTGCGGTCCGCCCTTCCATCCGTCTGTCTATCCATCGGTCCGTCCGTCTCTCCGTCAGTCAGTCCGTCCGTCCCTCTGTCTGTCTGTCTGTCTGTCTGTCTGTCCGCCTGCCTGCCTGTCTGTCTGCGTCCGTTCGTCCATTCCGTTCGTCCGTTTGTTCATTCGTTTCGTTTGTTCATCCGTCCGTTCGTTCGTCTTTCTGTCTGTCACCGAAATTAGCCAGAAATTGAAGTTCATTTGTCACTGGTTGGTCTGCTGGCTAGTGGGGCATAGAACCTGAGAAACCTATACTTTTTTTCGAACCTCCTAATCATGGTATATATATATATATATATATATATATATATATATATATATATATATATATATATATATATATATATTATCTAGAATTAAATCAACTCGGTGCGTTTGTTGCATACCATGATTAGGAGGTTCGAAAAAAAGTATAGGTTTCTCAGGTTCTATGCCCCACTAGCCAGCAGACCAACCAGTGACAAATGAACTTCAATTTCTGGCTAATTTCGGTGACAGACAGAAAGACGAACGAACGGACGGATAAACAAACGGATGAACAAACGGACGAACGGAATGGACGAACGGACGCAGACAGACAGGCAGGCAGGCGGACAGACAGACAGACAGACAGACAGTCTGTCTGTCCGCCTGCCTGCCTGTCTGTCTGCGTCCGTTCGTCCATTCCGTTCGTCCGTTTGTTCATCCGTTTGTTCATCCGTCCGTTCGTTCGTCTTTCTGTCTGTCACCGAAATTAGCCAGAAATTGAAGTTCATTTGTCACTGGTTGGTCTGCTGGCTAGTGGGGCATAGAACCTGAGAAACCTATACTTTTTTTCGAACCTCCTAATCATGGTATGCAACAAACGCACCGAGTTGATTTAATTCTAGATATATATATATATATATATATATATATATATATATATATATATATATATATATATATATATATATATATGTTCTTTTTCGAGATTATTCCCCGGGAAATTTCTTCCTGGGGTGGTTAAAGTGAAAATACCGCATATCTCCCGGCCGAACAAAATTCAACCAAACACACCTGTCGCTTCGCCGTGTGGCGTTTGCTTCATCATAGCCGGCGGTGCTATGCTTGAATCAGGCTTGACGCATTTCATTTGATAATTACGCCTGCTTTTTGAGTGCGTGTTTACAGTTTGAAGATCCACGTTGTTAGCGCTGAGAGGTGACAACCATGCCACCATGGTTAAGTTAAGGCTAACAGCTCGCCCAAGAATCATGCTGAAAAAAAAAAGCATTCGCCGTAAATTTTGTTCCAATAAGTAGCTGGCCAATACCGAAGGTATAGTTACACGGTAGAACCACGCCCTTAATATTTCTACTCATGCGCTGAACTATGCTCGTGGCGCTTTTTTTTTTTTTGTAGAGGACAGACGACACTGAAGCCGCAATGGCTAACACAGCAGCAACAAAGAAAAAAATAAATAAATATATATATATATATATATATATATATATATATATATATATATATATATATATATATATATATATATATATATATATATATATATATATAGAGAGAGAGAGAGAGAGAGAGAGAGAGAGAGAGAGCAGCAAAACGGCGTACAAAGTTTCCGAGACGGTTGGTCTCGAGTAGACAACGGTTCATTCTGTTTTACGTCATGTCTCGACAAAATACAACTGCCGTGAGTCATCAGACGCTCCACGCCTCCACCGCCTCTCTCGACCCAAATCTTTCCTTGTTCTTGGCTCATGCCAGCACTCACGGCTATGCTTTCTCCCACCCTGCCTCTTCCTCTTCTTTCTTGGCCCTTCGCAACCTTCCTGTCATAGACAAGAGTGAAAGTAGTCCTTTCCCTCGCTCACTCCAAACGCAGCGCCCAGCCGGACGTCATTACGCCCTTCGTAGTAGTATCTGGGGCAGGCGTGTGGAATCTATTCCCGCAGGCGCAAGATGGCGACCCATGGCTGGTTCTTGTGTAACGGGAGGAAAGGCAGCCGTTATCGCAGCGGCGCAGCACGGAACGGAAAAAGGGGGGATCGACTTTCATTGCCCTGTTTCTGCTCAAGCCGTGCTCCAAAGCGCGGGTCCGCCGCTCGACGCAGCGGATACTATGTCCCATTGAATCCGACACAGCCGCTTTGAACGCAGTGCAGCCGCACGCGCTTATTTAATTCTCGCGACAGGGGACAGGCCACCAAAAAACATGAACTGGATGTTTCCCCTTTGTTGCGACTCGATCGCAAATTACAAGCAGACTCGTCCAATCGTTTGGGGGATTACTGGAGCTGTAATGCTTGTGTGGCTTTTCACGGCTCTTATATGGTGGTCCCCGATGGTTTGTTCTCTTAATGTCTGTGCGTCTATTCGTGCGTGCGCCCGTCCGTCCATCATCGGAATAGCGCTCTTTCACCCTTGCTGTTCTTGTGCCACAACACACACACACACACACACACACACACACACACACACACACACACACACACACACACACACACACACACACACACACACACACACACACACACACACACACACACACACACACACACACACACACACACACACACACACACACACACACACACACACACACACACACACACACACACACACACACACACACACACACACACACACACACACACACACACACCACACACACACACACACACACACACACACACACACACACACACACACACACACACACACACACACACACACACACACACACACACACACACACACACACACACACACACACACACACACACACACACACACACACACACACACAACACACACACACACACACACACACACACACACACACACACACACACACACACCACACACACACACACACACACACACACCACACACACACACACACACACACACACACACACACACACACACACACACACACACACACACACACACACACACACACACACACACACACACACACACACACACACACACACACACACACACACACACACACACACACACACACACACACACACACACACACACACACACACACACACACACACACACACACACACACACACACACACACACACACACACACACACACACACCACACACACACACACACACACACACACACACACACACACACACACACACACACACACACACACACACACACACACACACACACACACACACACACACACACACACACACACACACACACACACACACACACACACACACACACACACACACACACACACACACACACACACACACACACACACACACACACACACACACACACACACACACACACACACACACACACACACACACACACACACACACACACACACACACACACACACACACACACACACACACACACACACACACACACACACACACACACACACACACACACACACACACACACACACACACACACACACACACACACACACACACACACACCGCTCCACTTTTACTCTCGGTGTGTGTTTGCGTCGTGCCGTGCGCGTACGGTTCAAGAAAAAAACTGTGAAGATGGTTTGCGGGAGAAATCATGTCCCCAGCCATGACGAGCTCATTCCCGCATGTAATCTAAGACGTGGCCCCCTGCTTGCTTCAGGCTCTGCGAAAAACGAATTAAGCTCGCGTCAACCGATTAATATAGTCCGCGAAGCTTCCACAATCCGTTCTTGCTCAACTAAACGAAAACTGAAAGTCCATATCCTGCGCTCGCTCGGCGTAAAAGCAAAACTGCCCATGCTGCGAGATCCGTCACCGTGTCCTGTCCAGAAAACCTGCCGGCCGGCCGTCATTTCTTCTCCTTTCATAGAATCGCAGCCCTTTTTTTTTTCTTCATATACTCTATCCGTACGGGGAGAGTGGATCGTTACAAAAATCGTAGCTGTCGATCCAGGAAGCGCGCAGCTGGAGATACAGCGCCGGCGAACGGGAGTGTAACACCGTGTATGTATCTCAACAAAAGCGAGTAGAACCGCACACGCAGACCAAGAAAGAAAAATGCGAGGGCGCAGAGCACTTGGAGGCAGACGAAGCGTGGTATATAGGTACATCAAGAAACCTCGACGTAGCGCGCACGCCCGGCCTTCGAAACCGTATTGAGCGCCTCGACGGTTCAGGTCTGCTGCAGGCTGAAGGGACGGGATAAGCGGTACACGGCGGCCGTTCAATTATTTTCCAGCTGGGCACACTCGCGAGCATGGGCGGTGGAGGGGGCGAAGAAAAGACACGAGACGTGTCTTGGATGACTCCGGTTTTTTGAAAAGATCCAGGTCTGGCCACACAATGGCTGCAGAAGGCCCGCACGGGCCCACGGACGCGACGAAACTCTTTCTGTCCAGTCCAGAAAGCACGCAGCGAACGTGCTTTCAGACAGCCATTGCGTGCTTTTTACGTTTCTTCCCCCCCCCCTCTCTCTTTTGCTGATATGGTTTGAGAGGAAACGAAAGTATCATTCGATCTACGGATACAGTTCTTTCATTTCATAGAGCCCGGAGGGCCGCTCCCGCGATTCATTTTCTCGCCTAATGCGACATCCGTCATACGGTTTTGGGAAAACATTCGAAAGAAATCTTATTTGCCCTGTGTGGATCTTTTTGACACACTAACCTTTTAAACCTGTCATTTTGCCGATTGATAATTATAATTAATTATAATCGACACGTAGAGCTTACAAAACACTAAACCCGGTGTTGAGCATTCGGTTCTTCATCTCGGAGGCTGTATTCTACCTGCGAAGCGGCAGCATACAGAAAGTATCATGTGAATGATATGTCGGCGCACGTCAAAGAATTACAGACTATCCTAAATCAATCCACAGCACGGCATTCGCTATGGCGCCCTCGAGTCTGCAGCTTCGTCGCAGGAAACCGGCTACGAACATCTGAGAGTCTAAATAACAGAAAACCCTTAGGCGATAAATAAAAACCTTAGTTTTTAACACGAAAGTGTTTTATTCCCGGATACACCCAGATTTCACTGACGTCATATCCATCACGGAAATGACACCATTACAACGAAGCAAGCGGCCTGTAAAGGGTGCACCCCTGCACACAGGATCTTCTTGCGGGGAAGCAACCTGTAGTACGAAAAAGTACGTTGTACTTAGGGTTGTTCGTTTTCGGGTTTTATATTTTACGCGAAAGTGTTTTACTCCGGGATACACCAAGAGTCCACTGACATCATATCCGTCAAGGAAATGACGTCAGTACACCTTTGCCGAAGCGACCCGCCAGCAGGACGTCGCTCGCCAAGCACACCCACAAGACAGCCGCCGACCCGCAAATCATGTTCATCTGCAGATTTCGCTGCACATTTCACTTTCGTGTTTTACCGGTTTCTATGAAGAGGAATCAACCAGTTTTTTTTTTTTTTTTTCAGAATCAACGGGTGATGTCTCAGCCATAAAAATCTTTCATATGTGCAAATTATAACGGCGAAATACTGCGCGCCCTACCGGATATACTATAGTTGTGGTGCGGCGCCGCTGCCTGTCGCGTCGCTCGCTCGCTTTCACGACGCTGTTTCGAACGATTAAGCTTGCATTAACTTACGTAACAGGACGGCCACCATACCAATGCATGACCCACAGCAGCACGAAATAACAAGAATCAAAATTTGTGATTGAACGGGCGCCAAAGAGAGGGGTTACGCATTAAATTATATCACCTGCGTGTAATTATTTAACGTGCACCGAAGTGTTGCACCCATTGGAGGTCCGCATCTCACCTCCGCCAAACCCGCCTCCTTTTGCTGATTGACTTTACAGCCCGAAGGCTTAGTCACTGAGCCGCAGCGGAGTGGGAAAATACTGTCGCGATAACGCTAGCGTGTAACTTGATTGATTGATTGATTGATTGATTGATTGATTGATTGATTGATTGATTGATTGATTGATTGATTGATTGATTGATGATTGATTGATTGATTGATTGATTGATTGATTGATTGATTGATTGTATAGGGTTTAACACGCCGACGCAACGCAGGCGACCGGGCGCGCGCCGTAGTGGGGGGCTCCGGATTAATTTTGACCACCTAGGATCTTTAACGTGCGCCGAAATCTCGTACACACGGGCGTTTTTGCTTTCCGCCTGCATCAAAAAAGCGCCGCAGCGGCCGGGAATCGACCCGCGTCCTCGTGCTCAGCAGCGCAACGCCTTAGCCACTGAGCCACCGCGGCGGGGGCTGGCGTGTAACTCAGACCCACGCGAATGCACCTTTAATTTGCGGTCTTTTTTCGGACGTCACGCATAAGGCCCTGGCATAGTCACTGGTCGCGGTGCTAACGAGATATTAGTTGGAATTTCGTCGTCGTCTGTAGCTTTTACCCTGCAACGCAACCTCTGTGTTGCTCACAATTGTCACGTCCTATTGAGAAACGAAACAAGGAAGACAAGAAATGAAGAGAGAGAGCGTAAAAATAGTTCTTATCGGCAAACGAAAGTGCAGCGAGCCTAACTTTGTGTTATCGCAATAAAAAAAGCGAGTTTATTTATAGACTCTATTTATATTAAGTGGTGACGTGTGCGACACGCGTAATTTGCGAGGAAGGACCCGAGTCTTTTCCCCTTATGAGAACGGAATCTAAAACAAAACTGGG
>NW_027526295.1:176402342-176467854 GCF_048455015.1 Haemaphysalis longicornis
GGTACAGTGGGGCACACAACCCATGCCGCGTACAACCACGGAGGAGTAGCAGGCAGCTTGGGTCGGAGGTAATTAGATGGCCGGACGGGCTCCACGCGCGATGCAGAAGCTGCAGCCAGTGGATGAGCTAAGCATCGAGAAACATGTCGAAGGCCAGTACAGAGCAATTCTTGTTTTGAAGTTATCTGTTGGGCACAGAGCAGTAATTTTAGGCTGAGGTATTTTGCGACGCCATATTCTAAGTACTGGCCGTGTTGGTTGTCTACGTTTTGCCAGCATTTAAGATTTTGAAAAAAAGTTGAAAAGGGTTGCAGGGTTCCTTTAATAGAAGTCGCAAGGGCCATAACATTTTTAAGCAAGGATGCTTATATTTTCTCTGAAAAACTGTCTTCTCAGTAATGCGTTTGTTATCGCAGTGCAGCCGAGTTTAAAGGGGCCTGATTTATACGAATTAGGACCACTCAGTGAATTGTTCGTCGTAAAGCTGGTGTTCCACATTGTATTTATGTACTGCAGTGAAGTCTCACGACAGCAAAGGAGCCACACGAAAGAAAGAGCCTAGGACGACCCTGCACAAGTGCGACGGATGCGCGCAAAACTTCTTCGAGCCGAAAAAAAAACCTGTCACTTTGGATACGTTGAGGTATGGGGATGAGCGGCTCGTAAGAAGAACGCACTACCCGGCAATTCCTACTTGGGTGTTTCTACAATTTTTTTTGTCGTTCTCTGCTTCGGGCTGGAAGTACTGTTAGAGGGGCGTTCAGTTTTATTTTATTTTTGTTTTCGGTCTTAAATTATATCTAAATAATTGCGAGACTTCGAAAAGCTCGACCGATCTACGTGTGCGAGTAAAGATGTACAAATAATAAGGGTGGTAGGGACAAATCATACGGCGCTGTCGCGGAGGCACAAACCAGAAGAAGGTTTGAATGTAGAACGCTTGGCGAACCATATACCTGGGCACAGAAAAGGTAAGCAAGGACGAACTATTTTTTCGCGGAACACACAAACAGAATCGGCTGGATCGCCAAGGCGTCCAGCTACTTGGTGCGATGTCACCGGTTCGATTCCCTACTTCGCTTCGGTCGTAGTCCCTAGTAGGACTCGCTTGAAACGTGATCTCAAAATGCAGCAACAGCTAGGGACGGGGAAGTCAGAAGCACAGCCACAAAATGTCATCGTTTTTCGTCTCCTGGCACAACAAAGTTCGGTTAGCCTTTCTTTCCTCCGCTCTACGCTTCCCAGTTTCTGCGCTGTTTCTGTGTTGCTTTTCTCGGCGTGTTTATGATGGCGGCAAAGCTTGAAATCTCCCGATTGCCCGACGCTTTCGCGCTAGCCAAAGGCCGCCAGGTGGTCTAAATTCATTCTGAACCTTCCACACGTCGCCCCTCCCACAATGGCCCTGTGTTGCATCGGCGCGTCTAGAACAAAGCAAAATTTTCTCCTCATTTGAACTGTAAGAACCCTGCTTAATGATGTGCTACAGGACTCTGTCATGCTTAAACCAGCGACAAAATCTTATCACATGCGGGGGTATAGTTGAAGAAATCTTGGTGTATCCCGGCATAAAACACTTTCGTGTTAAAATATAAAACCCGAAAACGAACAACGCACTCTTTAATACTAAAGGTTGCTTCCCCGCAAGAAGACCCTGTGTGCAGGGGTGCAACCTTTACAGGCCGCTTGCTTCGCTGTACTGGCGTCATTTCCGTGACGGATATGACGTCAGTGAAATATTGGTGTATCCAGGAATACAACAGTTTCGTGTTAAAAAGAATGCGTCGTAGGCCGCGCTCCATAAAAGTTCGTATGGCGTCATGGAGTGCGCGCACACACGCTCACATACACTCACAGACCACAAGTGTGCCGACAAGTCTGTGAGTGGTGCTCCTCCAACCCGCTGCCTCTCTCTTCATCGCTCGTTCTGAGTGAATAATGAATGTAGGGACAAGAAATCGCGGCTCCTCCAGCCGCCCTCAGCGCGCTGTAGTGCCGCGTCCTTCGCCGGTCCAAACGCCATTCCTCTTGCGCTTCTTTATGACGCCGTTCGGGGACGCTGCATCACGGAACGCCTCCCAGGCGCAATGCCGTGGGTCTGTTTGGCGTCTTGGCTCTCCTTGTCCGTAACACCCCGACGCCCGTACCGTTTTTCGCATATCGTAGGGGAGAAACCGGCGCTGCCTGATCGAGCATAGGGAGCAGCGCCGACGTCTACGGATTCGCCCGGGAGGCATTCGATCGCTTCGACGCCACCTCCGGCCAGGGCACCAAACGTGCTTGTACGACATTAATTATTTTCCGCGGCTCGCGGCGCCCCGTGGCCATAGCGCGTCGACGCAGCCTGCGGAAGCCGCGATATGGTTGTGCCGGGCGCGGGCCGGGTGCGGGCGCGTCGTTGCCGCCCGCACCCTTGCTTTGTATCAGTTTTTGTGGCGCAATCGGTGCCTCGTGGCGCTCCGTGCCTCCTCTGTGAGCACGGCCGTTTCTCGACGGAGAGTGAGCCAGTCTCTGTTTGGCACTCGTGGGACCTCCTCTCTTGCTTCTTGTTTGGCGGCTTGTTCGGCACTTGACTCTCCTTGCATGCGTCGCGTTCTGAATGCCACCCGCGGGTTTCGTGTAATTTTATCTCTCCCGTGCCACTCGCAATACTCGCGCTCCAGCGAGTTTTCTTTCCTCGCGTTTTTTTTGGGAGGGGGGGGGGGAGGAGGGTGGATTGCGTCGTGTTATTCCTCTCTCTCTCTCTCTCTCTCTCTCTCTCTCTCTCTATGCGCGTTTGTGCGTCAGGCTTAACACTCACCGCAAGAGATTTTTTTTTGTTTGCGGCAACAGTAAAAATCCCGGGCCATTTCCACTAACGTGATACCTGGGGAGGGATGAAGCATGCAATGAATAAGTGTTTTCTTGGCGCCTTGGCGTTTTTGCCAACGGAGATGAAACCGTTTGGGGGTAGACGTGTACAGCTTTGCTGTAAAAAGTCTCTTGTTTGAAGCACGAAGCTCTCTAGCGCGAGGCGTAAACGAGTTTCCCGGTGTTTTTAGTACCGTGACTACATGAGACGACGATTACGACGACGACAGGAGGTGCCAACAGCCTGCGCCCCTAACGGCTTCGCCCCTAAAATTAGACGTTGCGGAAATTATTATTATATGAAGGGCATCGGTCGGGGACAATTGTCGATGTTATAACTCCTCCATAGCTGGTCCTCCTGCCTCCGTTTTGCATGTACTATTTTCTCGCCCCGTAGACGTTAGTGCTTTCGTGGCGGACACAAGCATGCCTTGTTTCATCGATGCGAGATTTCTACTTTTCGACAGCCACAACAAAATGTACTCATCTGCGAAGGAGACGAGGCTGGACCACTCCTGCTTTAAAAGCAACCATCTCGTGTCGCGCCGGCCTGATTGCTAACAAGATTGAGTGTCTCAAAAGTCGTCGGCTTGATTCCTAACCGTAAAGGTCGTCTTTTTGCAGAGGTGAAGTGCACGACAACTCGATTTCACGCGATATAAGGCTACGTTTGTTTGTTTCTACGCTTAGTGGCGTAAATTGTCCCCGTACCTTTTGTGAGCACCTCCTCCATTCAATGGGCCTGTCTCGAAAAAGACAAAACAAAACCTATGCTTGGAATGGATCCTAAACATTACGCGCACCAATTATTTGGTCTCAGTTTTGTTAAACGTGGATAGGGTGCCTGTGTCCCGATCGCGAGTCTTTGCTTCGCCGCCTGCCAGCGTCGCTATGCCAGGCCAGTTTGGTTTTCAGGGACAGGCTCGCCGCTGTAGTTGGGTGGAGCGTGGTCCTCCGCCACATGTGAATTATCGACGAGCGACACAGTGTCGAACGACGCTGAGACAATATTTTGCCAGGGGCGATGCGCAGATATTGTGAATATGTGCACGGTACACCCGCCGGAATACAGCGGCATTTAGTGCTTCTTCTGGGCCCCTAATAAATTGGGTTACCTGCGCGCACAGCTTTTACAAACCAGGTTCCTTCAAAGTGCTGTGAATATTTAACGCCTTGTATCTGGGCTTCGCCTCGATCAGGAAGAGCAGACTACGCGGCGTTTCTTTCTTTCGTTCTTTCGTTTTTATTTTTTTATTTTTGAAGCACCGGCGTTGTGACGCGCTGCTCATAAACAACGACAGAACGTCCTAAACTCTTAGCTGCCGAGCAGGGCTTTTCTGCATGTCTCAGTAGCGTGCTTGAATGTCGTACTGACTTCGGGGACAAGCCAGAATTAAAGAAAAAAAAAATCAAAGCTCCTTTCTTAAAAGGGAAAAATAGTTAAAACTCGAAGCTTTCTCCATGCAGACTGAGACAAATCGAAGTCCAAAATCCACGCTGCCAAAGTCCAAGGCCAACGCCCGCGCAACGAAAGGACATGCTGAGCGGCCCGAGGGCGATGGTGGCGCAATAGAGTAGACGTCGGATTCAGAACACGGGGGGGACCCAGGCTAAGTTCTTACCACGAGACGTTGTTCTTTGCTTTCTTTCTTTCTTTTTTTTTTGAGCCGCTTTGTTTTTGAGGCCTGATGTATCTTTGTGGAAACCTACTGGGTAAAGGTGGCTTTCCTGAAGTGCGTTTTGGCGTAACTGCATTGTCATCAGCGAGGCATTGAAGTCTTCGCTTTAAAAAAATAGCGAACCTGCATACGGACACACCCCAATGGCTCAACCGTACCTGTCGTCCGTAGACAGTAAACGCAGCTTCCTTACGAATTCTCTGTAGCTCTCAGTCTATACGCAAATATCTCAGAAAATAAATCGCTCTGCAGGAAGCCATGTAGGCGTCTGTGTCGTCGTTACACCGAGGTTTATATACTCTTGTCATGAATTATCTCACTATGAGGTTGCGAACCACTTGAAATTCTCGTCTGCTGTCAATACATAGTCTTCTACGGTAAAAGTGTGGGTACAGACAATGGTTGTAACACGTGTTTTATTGGAAATGTCCCCAAGCCAATTCTTCTGCCCTACCTCTTTTAGGGCCTTTACTCCCATCCCCGCAGAGTAACATGTAGGCGGCAACATGCCGGCAAACCTCTCTGCTTCCATCTAACAAAAAGCTCTCTCTCTCTCTCTCTCTCTCTCTCTCTCTCTCTCTCTCTCTCTCTCTCTCTCTCTCTCTCTCTCTCTCTCTCTCTCTCTCTCTCTCTCTCTCTCTCTCTCTCTCTCTCTCTCTCTCTCTCTCTCTCTTTCCAACTATACTCCGTTAGACTACCCAGACGACTACATAACCCGGGGAATTTGTGCCTCAGCACGCCTCATGGATAACTATAAGCCGAATTTCTGATACAGATAACTTGAAGCTGCCGCTCTTGAGCTATTATAGTGCATCACAGGCCACTGTGAAAGTGACAGCCCCATGTTTTTCTGCTGGGACAAAATGGTAATTTTTATATGTTTCGTGAGTTAATTAACTGAGAGCTATGCTAAATCGCAAAGTATAGATAATTATTTTGCTTTTTTTTGCACTCGTTTGCACTGCGCCTATGCTAATCGTGCTTTCTTTAAAAAAATGTATTTTTTTTTTGCAGTCGTTTGACTTTGCTGCCCGACGATTGTTCACAACATCGACTGGATAAAATTTTAAGCGAATTAATAAATATACGTACGTTTTGTCGTTATTCACGGCCTCCGTCCTAACTTTCGTGCTCGCATATTTTTGTTATTTTTAGTTTCCAGCCTTTTGCGCTGCTGAGCACGAGGTCGCGGGTTCGATTCCCGGCCGCGGCGGCCGCTTTTCTGATGGAGGCGAAAAGCAAAAACGCCCGTGTGTACGAGATTTCGGCGCACGATAAAGATCCCCAGGTGGTCAAAATTAATCCGGAGCCCTCCACTACGGCGCGCCTCATCGCCTGCGTTGCGTCGGCGCGTTAAACCCCACAATCAATCAATCACTTTCCAGCCTTCTTATTCTATGCTTGCTTTCGCGATGTTCTTTTCGTGTCTTAAATGTCGCAGCAGCAGCAGCAGCAGCAGCAACTATTCATGTCAAAACATAATGGCTTTTCAAACACCCTATACACGTCCCTCGTTATCAGGAGTGCTTAAATTGGCTGCTTGTATTTTGAGACTCAACTTTCAGCGCGAAAATTGCTGACAGTCCTGTTGCCTTTTTTTTTTTCTTCTTTTTTCCTTCAATGTAGGCAACCATCCCTATTTTTCCCCTCCTTTTTTTTTTTTCGCTTTCCTTCACTTGCTCTCTCTTTCAAGTCAGTGTGAGAGGACAAAGTGTTAAACGATGCTCAGGGATATTACTATGTTTCTGGCCGCGCTGGTGGGTTTTTTGATTTCTCGGCAAACCGCGAACTTATAGCACCCCCCACAAGTGTCCCGCGCCTTCCTCCGTGTTGTTAATCGGAACTAATGACCCGGAATGAGCCGAGTTTTCCTCCGCCAAGATTAACGATCCCTGTCGCACCTTCACGGCGGGAGCAAAGTCGTCGCTGTGCCACAGATGTAAAAATCGAAGGGATTTGAAATCTCTTCATTTGTGTGTTCCCAGTTTTGGTTTTAGATTCCGTTCTCATAAGGGGGAAAAGACTCGGGTCCTTCCTCGCAAATTACGCGTGTCGCACATGTCATCACTTAATATAAATATAGTCTATAAATAAGCTAGCTTTTTTTATTGTGATAACACAAAGTTAGGCTCGCTGCACTTTCGTTTGCCGATAAGAACTATTTTTTTACGCTCTCTCTTCATTTCGTGTCTTCCTTGTTTCGTTTCTCAATAGGACGTGACAATTGTGAGTAATACAGAGGTTGCGTTGCAGGGGTAAAAGCTACAGACGACGAAATTCCAACTAATATCTCGTTAGCACCGCGACCAGCGACTATGCCAGGGCCTTATGCGTGACGTCCGAAAAAAGACCGCAAATTAGAGGTGCATTCGCGTGGGTCTGAGTTACACGCCAGCCCCCGCCGCAGTGGCTCAGTGGCTAAAGCGTTGTGCTGCTGAGCACGGGGACGCGGGTCGATTCCCGGCCGCGGCGGCCGCTTTTTTGATGCAGGCGGAAAGCAAAAAAAAAACGCCCGTGTGTTCGAGATTTCGGCGCACGTTGAAGATCCCCAGGTGGTCGAAATTAATCCGGAGCCCTCCACTACGGCGCGCGCCCGGTCGCCTGCGTTGCGTCGGCGTGTTAAACCCTATAAATCAACCAACCAACCAATCAATCAATCAATCAATCAATCAATCAATCAATCAATCAATCAATCAATCAATCAATCAATCAATCAATCAATCAAGCTACACGCTAGCGTAATCGCGACAGTATTTTCCCACTCCGCTGCGGCTCAGTGACAAAGCCGCTGTGCTGTAAAGTCAATCAGCAAAAAGATGCGGGTTTGGCAGAGGTGAGATGCAGACCTCCAATGGGTGCAACACTTCGGTGCACGTTAAATAATTACACGCAGGTGATATAAATTAATGCGTACCCCTCTCTTTGGCGCCAGTTCAATCAAAAATTTTGATTTTTGTTATTTCGTGCTGCTGTGGGTCATGCATTGATATGGTGGCCTTCCTGTTGCGTAAGTTAATGCAAGCTTAATCGTTCGAAACAGCGTCGTGAAAGCGAGCGAGGCGACGCGACAGGCAGCGGCGCCGCACCACAACCACAGTATATCCTCTAGGCGCGCAGTATTTCGCCGTTATAATTTCCGCATTTGAAAGATTTTTATGGCTGAGACATCACCCGTCGATTCTGAAAAAAAAAAAAAAAAAAAAAAAAAAACTGGTTGATTCCTCTTCATAGAAACCGGTAAAACACGAAAGTGAAATGTGCAGCGAAATCTGCAGATGAACATGATTTGCGGGTCGGCGGCTGTCTTGTGGGTGTGCTTGGCGAGCGACGTTCTGCTGGCGGGTCGCTTCGGCAAAGATGTACTGGCGTCATTTCCTTGACGGATGTGATGTCAGTGGACTCTTGGTGTATCCCGGAGTAAAACACTTTCGCGTAAAAATATAAAACCCGAAAACGAACAACCCTAAGTACAACGTACTTTTTAGTACTACAGGTTGCTTCCCCGCAAGAAGACCCAGTGTGCAGGGGTGCACCCTTTACAGGCCGCTTGCTTCGTTGTAATGGTGTCATTTCCGTGACTGATATGACGTCAGCGAAATCTTGGTGTATCCGGGAATAAAACATTTTCATGTTAAAAACAATGGTTTTTATTTCTCGCCTAAGTGTTTTCTGTTATTCAGACTCTCAAATGTTCGAAACCGGGTTTCCTGCGACGAAGCTGCAGGGGCGCCATAGCGGATGCCGTGGCTGTGGATTGATTTAGGATAGTCTGTAATTCTTTGACGTGCGCCGACATATCATTCACATGGTACTTTCTGTATGCTGCCGCTTCGCAGGTAGAATACAGCCTCCGAGATGAAGAACCGAATGCTTAACACCGGGTTTAATGTTTTGTAAGCTCTACTTGTCGATTCTAATTAATTATAATTATCAGTCGGCAAAACGACAGGTTTATAAGGTTAGTGTGTCAAAAAATATCCGCACAGGGCAAATAAGATTTCTTTCGAATGTTTTCCCAAAACCGTATGACGGATGTCGCGTAAGGCGAGAAAATGAATCGCGAGAGCGGCCCTCCCGGGCTCTATGAAATGAAAGAACTGTATCCGTAGATCGAATGATACTTTCGTTTCTTCTCAAACCATATCAGCAAAAGAGAGAGTGAGGGGGGGGGGGGGGGAGAAAGGTAACGCAATGGCTGTCTGAAAGCACGTTCGCTGCGTGCTTTCTGGACTGGACAGAAAGAGTTTCGTCGCGTCCGTGGGCCCGTGCGGGCCTTCTGCAGCCATTGTGTGGCCAGACCTGGATCTTTTCAAAAACCGAAGTCATCCAAGACACGTCTCGTGTCTTTTCTTCGCCCCCTCCACCGCCCATGCTCGCGAGTGTGCCCAGCTGGAAAATAATTGAACGGCCGCCGTGTACCGCTTATCCCGTCCCTTCAGCCTGCAGCAGACCTGAACCGTCGAGGCGCTCAATACGGTTTCGAAGGCCGGGCGTGCGCGCTACGTCGGAGGTTTCTTGATGTACCTATATACCACGCTTCGTCTGCCTCCAAGTGCTCTGCGCCCTCGCATTTTTCTTTCTTGGTCTGCGTGTGTGGTTCTACTCGCTTTTGTTGAGATACATACACGGTGTTACACTCCCGTTCGCCAGCGCTGTATCTCCAGCTGCGCGCTTCCTGGATCGACAGCTACGATTTTTGTAACGATCCACTCTCCCCGTACGGATAAGAGTATATGAAGGAAAAAAAAAAGGCTGCGATTCTATGGAAGCAGAAGAAATGACGGCCGGCCGGCAGGTTTTCTGGACAGGACACGGTGACGGATCTCGCAGCATGGGCAGTTTTGCTTTTACGCCGAGCGAGCGCAGGATATGGACTTTCAGTTTTCGTTTAGTTGAGCAAGAACGGGATAGTGGAAGCTTCGCGGACTATATTAATCGGTTGACGCGAGCTTAATTCGTTTTTCGCAGAGCCTGAAGCAAGCAGGGGGCCACGTCTTAGATTACATGCGGGAATGAGCTCGTCATGGCTGGGGACATGATTTCTCCCGCAAACAATCTTCACGGTTTTTTTCTTGAACCGTACGCGCACGGCACGCAAACACACACCGAGAGTAAAATAGGAGCGGTGGTGTGTGTGTGTGTGTGTGTGTGTGTGTGTGTGTGTGTGTGTGTGTGTGTGCGTGCGTGCGTGCGTGCGTGCGTGCGCGTGCGTGCGTGCGTGTGTGTGTGCGTGTGTGTGCGCGTGTGTGTGCGCGCGCGCGCGTGTGTTGTGGCACAAGAACAGCAAGGGTCAAAGAGCGCTATTCCGATGATGGATGGACGGGCGCGCACGCACGAATAGACGCACAGACATAAAGAGAACAAACCATCGGGGACCACCATATAAGAGCCGTGAAAAGCCACACAAGCATTACAGCTCCAGTAATCCCCCAAACGATTGGACGAGTCTGCTTGTAATTTGCGATCGAGTCGCAACAAAGGGGAAACATCCAGTTCATGCTTTTTGGTGGCCTGTCCCCTGTCGCGAGAATTAAATAAGCGCGTGCGGCTGCACTGCGTTCAAAGCGGCTGTGTCGGATTCAATGGGACATAGTATCCGCTGCGTCGAGCGGCGGACCCGCGCTTTGGAGCACGGCTTGAGCAGAAACAGGGCAATGAAAGTCGATCCCCCCTTTTTCCGTTCCGTGCTGCGCCGCTGCGATAACGGCTGCCTTTCCTCCCGTTACACAGGATCCAGCCATGGGTCGCCATCTTGCGCCTGCGGGAATAGATTCCACACGCCTGCCCCAGATACTACTACGAAGGGCGTAATGACGTCCGGCTGGGCGCTGCGTTTGCAGTGAGCGAGGGAAAGGACTACTTTCACTCTTGTCTATGACAGGAAGGTTGCGAAGGGCCAAGAAAGAAGAGGAAGAGGCAGGGTGGGAGAAAGCATAGCCGTGAGTGCTGGCACGAGCCAAGAACAAGGAAAGATTTGGGTCGAGAGAGGCGGTGGAGGCGTGGAGCGTCTGACGACTCACGGCAGTTGTATTTTGTCGAGACATGACGTAAAACAGAATGAACCGTTGTCTACTCGAGACCAACCGTCTCGAAAACTTTGTACGCCGTTTTGCTGCTCTCTCTCTCTCTCTCTCTCTCTCTATATATATATATATATATATATATATATATATATATATATATATATATATATATATATAACACAGAAATAAGGGTTGGCAGTCGAGAAAACCTCGGAAAGCAAAGGGGAGGATGTGGTAGATCATTGAAACAGATTAAGAATTTGGAAAGAAAGAAAGAAAGTGAAGAAAAAATGCCCGCCAGGTGGGATCCGAACCCACGACCTCCAGAATACCGGTCTGGTGCGATAACCACTACGCTACCGGCGGGGCGATTTTCCCATTCACTTTCTGGGGTATTTATGTTAGGTATGTTTGTTTCCTGTGCTTGGGGGTGGTAGCCAGCGCCATTCGGACTAATCGGGGTGAAGTCCGAATGAACCCCGATTAGTCCGAATGGCGCTGGCTACCACCCCCAAGCACAGGAAACAAACATACCTAACATAAATACCCCAGAAAGTGAATGGGAAAATCGCCCCGCCGGTAGCGTAGTGGTTATCGCACCAGACCGGTATTCTGGAGGTCGTGGGTTCGGATCCCACCTGGCGGGCATTTTTTCTTCACTTTCTTTCTTTCTTTCCAAATTCTTAATCTGTTTCAATGATCTACCACATCCTCCCCTTTGCTTTCCGAGGTTTTCTCGACTGCCAACCCTTATTTCTGTGTTATTTTCAACGAGCCCCTCATTTCCTATTCTGATTCGCTATATATATATATATATATATATATATATATATATATATATATATATATATATATATATATATATATATATATATATATATATATATATATATATATATATATATATATATATATACAGGGTGTCCCAGCTATCATGCACCAAGATTTTAAAAAAGAGTAATGGCGGAACTCGAAGAAAACCTAGTTGATAATGTTTGCAGCACTGTGGAGAAGCGGACAGCATTTTTTTCGTTGATGAGACTTAATTAATTAATTGTAATTAATTATCTAACTTACGAAGTACTGTCCTAATCACTAAAGTGTCAATGAGGCACTTGTAGATACCCACGAGGGGCATCTAACTGCGGTATTTTCAGCGACGAACTAATTGCGTACACATTTATTCTGACTGATAAAGAAAACCCGCGAAATATGAAAAATACCACGTGACGGCGCGTCCGCGCGGATCGTAAAGCAACGCCCTCAAACAGGCTGCCTCTGAGTTAGCCAGAATGAAATAAACAAAAGAAAGAAAGAAGAAATCGCCACCGAGTTTGTGCCTTATCTGCACACGCGCCTTATCAAGGTGATGCGCTGTCTCTTCGGGTGGGTAATACCGGAAGCAGTTGCTTTCAATCAGCTTATTTGGGGACGCTGCTTTACAATGCGCCCGGATGCGCCGTCACGTGGTATTTTTCATATTTCGCGGGTTTTCTTTATCACTCAGAATAAATGAGTACGCAATCATTTCGTCGCTGAAAATACCGCAGTTAGATGCCCCTCATCGATACCTACAAATGCCTCATTGACACTTCAGTGATTAGGACAGTAATTATCGAGTTAGATAATTATTTAGAAATAATAATTTAAGTCTCATTAACGAAAAAATTAGTGACCGCTTCTTCACAGTACTGCAAACATTATCCAATAGGTTTTCTTCGAGTTACGCCATTACTCTTTTTTTAAAACTTGGTGCATGATAGCTGGGACACCCTGTATATATATATATATATATATATATATATATATATATTTTTTTTTTCTTTCTTGCTGCTGTGTTAGCCATTGCGGCTTCAGTGTCGTCTGTCCTCTACAAAAATAAAAGCGCCACGAGCATAGTTCAGCGCATGAGTAGAAATATTAAGGGCGTGGTTCTACCGTGTAACTATACCTTCGGTATTGGCCAGCTACTTATTGGAACAAAATTTACGGCGAATGCTTTTTTTTTCAGCATGATTCTCGGGCGAACTGTTAGCCTTAACTTAACCATGGCGGCATGGTTGTCACCTCTCAGCGCTAACAACGTGGATCTTCAAACTGTAAACACGCACTCAAAAAGCAGGCGTAATTATCAAATGAAATGCGTCAAGCCTGATTCAAGCATAGCACCGCCGGCTATGATGAAGCAAACGCCACACAGCGAAGCGACAGGTGTGTTTGGTTGAATTTTGTTCGGCCGGGAGATATGCGGTATTTTCACTTTAACCACCCCAGGAAGAAATTTCCCGGGGAATAATCTCGAAAAAGAATATATATATATATATATATATATATATATATATATATATATATATATCAGGGTGTCGAACCGGAACCGAACCGAACCGAAAACCGGAACCGAACCGGTATTTTTTCCGGAACTGAACCCGAACCCGAACCGTTATTTTTTGAGCACGCTGAACCCGAACCGGAACTGAACCGGAAAAAGAAATAACGGTTACCGGTTCATGCCGAAACGGTTCGACCCTCTGTTGTTGATATTGCACAGTCAATGCAATTCAGGCCTTTTTTTCTTTCCCGTACCATCAACTTCGTACTTGCTCGCGCACTTTCCCCTCCAGACAATTGAACACTATCACGCTTTATGTAACAACAGGGGAAATGAATGAGCACCAATGTAGCATTGGTCTGTTGCTGCTGGAGGCGCGAGCGTAGTGCAAGCTGACCAAACGAAATGTCATTCTCGGCAGCTTGCAGGTGATATAAAACGACTTTGCCCTTCCCTAGCTGCGACTTCATTGGAGAAATCAGGCTGCAGGAGTGCTCCACTGCGCAACAGCGAAAGCTCACACCCGATGTGTGCAAACTTTTTGCATTTCATAATTTGTTGAAAAGGTCCGACACCTGCAAATTATTAATACTTGACAAGTGTGACCGCAGGAGCTGCTCAGTGGCTAAGCTGTTTGCTAAGCCGTTTGCCCAACTCGCTACATTGCTTCTACTGCTACTCGTTCCGGAGGGGAGTACTGCTGTGGACGAATTAAAGAGCGTCTACCCAAAAAGTCCCATCTCATGCTCCACGTGTCAAATTTCCCTTTCATTTTGTAACCGCATTACCTGTTATAAGATTCCGCAATGTAGCACACGGAACGATGGTAGGGGTTCAGGCGGTACGATGACATACTGATTGTAATGCACACTTTCGGTATCGCAAAAGGAATTGCAGTGGTCAGAGCAATAATGCAGTGACTGAGCGTAACTAAAGCTTACTTTTAACAAAAGTGTGGCTAACACATTCGATAAGGTGACAGCTAACAAATTATTCAGGGTTACCAAATAATATAATTCATTGTAGTATTTATGTGCCTGTTGTAGAATTTTTCTGTTTTGTTACAAATATAAAAAATGTGCGCCATTGTTATTAAGCGCTGGTATTTGAACACGCCCGTACGCAGGACTAAATTTAAGGCCTCAAGGTTAGCGTGATGGGCGATTGCATAGCGACAATTGCGATTTCAACAAAAAAGGAAAGGACAGAAAATATATCCCACCATCATATCTCTTGGCGTTGGCTTTATGAATAGTTGCTAGGACAACAGAAAGTCTGAGCGATAAAGAAGGTGGTAAATCGTCGCCACTTCATGTGTTTTTCTAATATCTCCTAATTGTTTAAAGTTTCCTTTGCAATTGCGCCACTGCCCTTGGGGAGCAGCACCATTTTGAATGTCAGTTTGTGTTTTGATTTGACGGTCGTTTTAAACTAGTAAATGTTTTTTTCTAATTTTAGTGATAATTCAACTAATCGAACCGGTTCGCGAACCGGCTCCCGAACCGGTTCGCGAACCGGTTCGGTACGTGATTTTGTCGAACCGGAACTGAACCGGAACGAAATTATTTCACCCGAACCCGAACCGTAACCGAACCGGTATTTTTTTCGGTTCGACACCCTGATATATATATATATATATATATATATATATATATATATATATATATATATATATATTATCTAGAATTAAAGAATTAAATCAACTCGGTGCGTTTGTTGCATACCATGATTAGGAGGTTCGAAAAAAAGTATAGGTTTCTCAGGTTCTATGCCCCACTAGCCAGCAGACCAACCAGTGACAAATGAACTTCAATTTCTGGCTAATTTCGGTGACAGACAGAAAGACGAACGAACGGACGGATGAACAAAGGATGAACAAACGGACGAACGGAATGGACGAACGGACACAGACAGACAGACAGGCAGGCAGGCGGACAGACAGACAGACAGACGGACAGACAGAGGGACGGACGGACGGACTGACGGAGAGACGGACGGACGGACCGATGGATAGACAGACGGATGGAAGGGCGGACCGCAATGAAGTTGTTTTTCCTGGCTAAAAAAAGTATCGTCTTAGAAAGGAAAACGCGAAAATAAGAGCGCAAGAAAGCGCGTTATCGGTGGGAAGAACGGAGCTCGGACGAAGTGCTGCACGCGATCGAAGCCTTTCGGTGTCTAAAAGTGCTTCCGCCTTCATCGTCGACGGTGGGGGCTGGTGCTTCGCCGAGCGTGGTTCACTTGAGCCCGTCACTGCGCGACACGGCTGAGAGCCCCCGCCCAAGTGATCATCAGATTAGCCCCCCGTCCAACCCTTTTCCTTTCTCACGCAATCACGCGATACAGAGGGAGAGAAATACGGCCGCCAGCGTACGCAACGTCTATCACGGACGAGAAAAAAAAAGCCTCTTCCACTTCGCTCGGAGCCGGGAGAAGTAAATGAATGATCAAAATAGAGTTTCCAGCAACACCTCAATATCTACGAATACTGCTTTGCGTGCGAAGCTTAGCGACCACAATTATACCGTCGCCAACCGGCCCGTGGGAGGGTGAGGGTCGATAGGTAGGGAGGGTAGGAACAGGCTTTATCTATTCAGGCAAAGTTGGGCAGCCTGATAAATAGAGATTGAAAAAAAAAAAAAAAAGTCTACGAAGGATGCTGCGAGGCGACCTGGAGAGGAAGGAGGGCGGGGGCCACTCGTCGGAAGCTTTTAACGAGGCGTGCACCCGGTGGAGGCGGAGCACCCATGCACGGAGGCCCGGGCTAAAACGCCCCGCCGTTCACGCCGTGGCTGCCGCGCCACAGCGCTGTCGAAGTTATAGACGCTGCGCAACGAGGCGGATAGGAGAGCGCACCGCCCGCGGCGCCACCGCTTTGTGTTTATCCTATCATTATTATTGCCTCCTTTTTCGTTCGCGCGGTGGTGCGCACGCGCAGCTCATGGCGATGAGAGTTGAATTCGGCGTTCCCTGTAGCCTCTTCCCCCTCTCCATCACCGTCGAAGCTTCGCGGAGATTTTACCGTTGCGCATCCGGGCGGTACGGACTAAACCTTTCGCGCCGGCTTCCGAAACCGCTGATTCGCCCTGGTCTGTGACGTCTCGAGACTCACCAGAATACAAAATCAACGAAGCGTATGGGCTAAACCTGTTACAATTGTTGTCGTCTTTCTTAAATAGTACGTGACACCCTCCACCCCCAAGTAGATCTATGGTTGTCCTGTATTCTTGGCAAATCAGTTTGAGTTCACGTTTTATTCGAGTTTACATGTACAACCATGCCAACTGGGCTCGGAGGGGAGGTCTGGAGGCGAAAAGCAAAAATGCCCGTGTGTTTGAGATTTCGGCGCACGTTAAAGATCCCCAGGTGGTCATAATTAATCCGGAGCCCTCCGCTACGGCGCCTCATCGCCTCTGTAGCGTCGGCGTGTTAAACATCACAATCAATCAATCAATCAATCAATCAATCAATCAATCAATCAATCAATCAATCAATCAATCAATCAATCAATCAATCAATCAATCAATCAATCAATCAATCGTCAATCAATGAGCCGGAGGGGAGGTCTTTTTCAATCTTACCACATTTTTCTTCTCTGTTTTTCCTTCTCAAGACATGTGTGTATGAAGACAAGTCACGAATAAACCAAGTCAAATCTCCTTTGGCCTCCCTACGTTTCATCTCCTTAGCGCCTTTTTTCACCTCGCCCTCATCACTGTTGCTGGAACCTGGCGTATCAACACTTTAAACCATATATAGTCCTGTCAGCACTGTTTTCTAGGTTTGCGTTGCCAGCGCAGAAGTGAACATAAAAATCAAATCCCATCCGTCTAACGAAGACTATGGTTGGAACGCGAACCTTTTTTTGCGTGCGAAAATCAGATGGTGAAGTGCCAAAGTCACAGCCGCTGCAATCAGTCAACGCGTCGATAATCAAAGTGCAAACCGCCTCAGAATCAAAGTACAAGCTTCAACAGCCAAAGTGCTAACTGCCTGAGAGTCAAAGTTCAAGCGTCAATGATCAGCGTGCAAAGTGCCAACGATTCAAAGTCGAAGCACTGACCCCCCCCCCCTCCCTTATTGTCGACTGTGTCGGAATTGCGCAATAGGATAGACGTCGGCTTCATAACGCCAAGGACCTAGGTTCGATTCCAACCATGAAAGCGCTTTTTCTTATGCCATCATCGTCACCACCGCCACCACCACAACCATCGTCATCATCATCATCCTCATCATCTTTATCATGTGCCCTCGCAGCGTGTAAAATTCGCTTTCCTGCAATGCGTTCTGTTTACGACACCGCCATCAGTGAGGCCAAGTAGGCCTCGCTTTAAAAATAACCCCACTAAATGTCACTACCTTAGCCACGTTGCCCATCGCCACTTTTGTCCCTAACACTGTAACCTATACAGCTAACTTCCGGCTCCGCCACACTGTCCGCTTTCCCACATGGACCTGCGCGTGCCCAGACGTTGCCTAGCAGTGCAACCTCCTTTTCTCTCTGTTTTATTTCTGAGGCACGCTCTGTGAAATTTGGGCGCCGCTCCGCTGGTACAGACAATGCCGACGCGGGCTTTTCCCGCTTACCGGGTCATTTAAGGCCCCTCTAAGCGCTGACACACAAAAGCGCCCCGAGAGACACGGGCAACCGGACAGGCACAAATTGCCGCGAACTATGGCTGTCTCGATCGGCTCTTATCGAGGGAGGGTGAGGAGAAAGGACGAGATTTATCCTCGGGCGTATATCGCATCTCGGGTGAAGTTCTCACGGCGAACGCCGGCTGTCGCGGCGGCAATTGGAAGCGCTGATCTCCGCCGGCGCCCGCTTTTTGCCGCGCTTTTTGACGCGCGCTTTTCCCCTTTGTTGCTGCCCCTATTGAAGCCATTATGTGTACGTTCCCTTTCTTCGAAGCAACGGCGCGTCATGGCCGCATCTGCTGAAGCGATCCGCGCGGAGGCGATGCCTGCCCGCCCGACTTTTCCCCGTATTTCGGAGCTGTTATTTTGTTTATTTATTTTTTGGCCACGTTCGTTCCGTGGCGCCGCTTTTAAATGACTCGTACGCCTTTCCGTTTGTTTCCGCTTTTTTTCCTTGAAAAATTGCCTGAAGTGATCGAAAAATGGCGGGGGAAAAATGGGCGCATTGTTATTGATACTTCCCACTTACCAGCGTAAAGTCACCTTTGTAGTCGGCGTCGATATCTGCTCGAGCGTCCTCTCAAAAAAAGGCGGGCGCTGGTTTGTATACTGGCCAGGATTTCCAATTTGTTCTCGCCGCTTGTTCTGACTAGAACTCTTTTGTAACGGGTCGCCGCGCAGATGTCGCTAACCCCTACTATTTTCGGGAGAGCAGGGGAAACATACAGCGAGAATATTGCGTCCCTGTTGTTTACACGAAAGTGAACCTTGCGTTTGGTCCTCTTGTCTAATGCTGGAAGCATCACTTGGCTACTTGTCAACAACTCCTCCGCGTCCCGTCTGAATCTATCGTCTCGTCGCCGCTTTCGGAAGTAAAAAAAAAAAAAAAAAAGTGAGAGAACCCTGAATAGACGCAATTATAAGGCCATTCGATTGCTTTCTTTGTTTTCCTTGAAAACGCGAAATCATCATAATTTGCATGGTTATTCGTACGCCTTGCCCTCCTAACACCGCAACTAACGCGCGACTCTCTTTCCAAAGGCGTAGTTCTTGCTTTTCATTGCTAAATCACACGTGGGCTACGTGTCGAAGATTTTGTCTACGTCTTCGTCTCACGCCAGGAGCGGGATGATGGCGGATTAGTTTATATCGAAATAGTTTCTACAGATGGGCAAGTTAACCCTGTTTTCCTCTCTCTCCGTTCTGAGAAAACGGACACGTACGGAAAGGGTTCCGTAAAAAAAAAAGAAAAAGAAAGAAAAGGAACATTGCACTCACGCGCAACACTTCAATGACGAAGCTGTTGTAGGGGATCACTTACGGACACAAAGTTGAGTTTTAGTATCGTTGGTTGACGTCGGCGGCATGGAATTTCAATGACCTTATGCTGAGCAAGGCGAGAGGGAGCTCGTCGTTTTGGTCGACGTTTTCGTGCGCCACCCTGCAAGCGTCACTTATCGTCTCTAGTGGATGCTTTGCATGCCAAGCCTTTCGAAGCGCAGCCTCTTCCTCGGCCGTGCGAACTATCCGCGGCCGGGCCATGTGGAGTCAATGATCACCAAGAGCAGCTTCGACATGCAAGTCGCGGCTCTTCTACGGCGCAGAGCGCATGCGCACGACGACACGAGGACGAGCAAATGAGGGGCGTACGCTATGACGTGTCTTTCTCGTTCCGAGCAAGTGTCGCCACGATACGGCGAACGCTGGAGTATTTTTTTTCTCGCCAGTCTCCCAAAATGGGTATGCTTAGCTTGACGAACGTGTGCTCGAGGCACGCGTGCATGAGCGGTGGACATTTTTTTGGTACTTTTAACTGAGGACACCATACACAAACGATTTTCTCAACAGCTTTGCTGTTAAAAGGGGTTCCTCGACCGGATTGGGCCTCTCTTTCGAATAACCGGATTACGGATCCCGTTCCGTCAGGGCCCGTTTTGGCTCCACCGGGAAAGAAGAAAACGGGCTTTAGCCGCCGCCGCCGCCACCTCTTAAGCTTCCATGAAGCTCCACTGGCCTGCTAGTGAGGATCTGGGTCACAATACCGGTCATCTCGTCATTGTAGGTCGGACCCGCCGTAAAGGACGGCATCGTGCGGACCTTCCTGTGGGAGACAACAGAAAGAAACGCCGCTTTGTGCCTCACGAGGAGCGCAATCGTAATCTTATACTGTCATGGATAACATGGAGCACGCCTAACGTCGAAGTCGAGATACTTCCCCTTTGCTCGCAGTCGCCTGCGGCGTGCCCCTGAGGCGCCGTTTTTTAAATGAACATTGCGACAGGGGCGCGCCAATTTTAAAAATTATTTTCGCGGAGAGCTTTCGTAACGCTAGCCTACGTGCTTTTGTGAGCGCCCTCAAAACCTTTCGGTATGATTAAAAACTGAACAACGTAATCTCAATTCTAAAATCACGTACGCGGGTTCTTTTTCTGCTTAGCTTGACCGAAATAGGCAGATCGGTAATTTTGCCTCTATAAATCAATAGTATAGAGCTCCGTAGATTTTTCTTTTAACACCCAAGATGACTTTCCGTACAAAGATTTCCACTCCGTATACGGGTATTCGGAACTCTTTCCGGGGTGGGTCCACTTTTCACGTGTAGGTGGTTTACACGGCAGGGATGATTGTGCCGTAATTCGTAACATGATCGATTTCTAGCGTGGTTAGTGTGCGTAAACTTGGCGATCTTTTAACCGGTAGTTTTCGCGCAACCGATAGTACGAGATGAGTGGGTACTTCCCTGTAGAAAAATGAGTTGCCAGCACGAAAGTCATCATTTTGGAAGCTGGAGGCTGGCCTTGCAAGTTGGACGTCGTCATTGACGGCGATCGTGTTTTCATGTTGTTAGCTTCCTCTTTTTTAAAGCGAAAGCTCTACTACGCTACATCTTTCAATGTCATTCAGCGCATCGCGAGTGACCTTCAGTCTCGGGCCCGCACGCTGCGTCTTTCTTTCTTATCGCTTCGCTTGCTTGGAGCCTCGCACCACTGATGTGCCACGTGACTTGGCACGGCCGCTGGATGTGAGAGCGCCTTTCATCCAGCGGCCGTGGACTTGGTGAGGGTGAAATGACTGCTTCGCCTGCGCCTGATCGCTCAGCGATGGCTGGGCCGTTTGCGCGTGCGCTTCAGCGCAAGCTAACCACGTGACTAGGCACGGTTTTAAAGGGACCTTGCAACATTTCTTCAATTTTTTTTTAATATTAAAGGCTTGCAGAACGTAGTCACCCAACACAACAAGTGCTAAGATTAGGAGGTCGCAAATTACCTCAGCCAAGATAACATGTAAACTCGCTCAAAAGGTTTTTCTCTCTTTCCCGGTCTTGACGTTCTTCGACGGCTCGAAATGCGTCACTAAGGCCATATATAGCGGCTGTTGACCGGTTTTCCTTCAGTTGCAGCAATGAACGCTTTTCGATAGCAACTTAAAAAAAAGCCACGAAAACAAAGCAGAAATGCAAGGCGTATCTGGTGCGACGAGTAAATCAAGCAGTGCCGTTGCTTGCTGGCGAAAACTATAGCTTTCGCAGTGCTTCCAGACGCGAAGGAAAGAGTGAAATGGCTTATCGAAAGTGTTGCAGGGTCTCTTTAACGCCTTGGTACCGCTGCCTCGCCTTCGATGGCTCGCCGGCTGAGCGTCAGTGTGTGCCCTTCAGCGCAAACGAAAAGACTAATACAATCCTCCAGCAGATCTAGGCAGCAGGCTGCGAAATCTCAAGCAAAGGCAAAGTTTCACGGAACACTGTGTGCACAGCCTTTGCTATCGCTCGTGATGGCTAGGTTTTGAAGGGTTAAACCTGAGCCATTTTTGTTGCTGCGTCGCTTATATAACGCCAGCGCAAACAAGCGGACCCTTCCAATACCGCACTTTTAGAAGGAGGTCTCGCGGATCCCAGGTTGGCCCGGAAGAAAGCCCGGCCGGCGGACGACAACGGCTGCGCAGCTGCTTCCGACAGCTCGTCGCCGTCTCAATCGTCCCCGTCCTACGCAGGACGCGGCGCGGAACGTCTTTTCTTCGCGCTGTCTTTTTCACTTCCTCGTTATTTTTCTGTTTTCCCGCTTAACTTCATCTCCGTCGTCTCCTTCTGGATCGTTCCTTTACGAGTGCGCTGTGAACTTGGTTTTAATTCATCGGTGCCAGCTTCCATGATTTCGGGCCGTGATCGTCGGTTATCCGCGAAATGTGGTCCATTACCGCGCGCCTACATCCACAGCTTGACTGCAGGAAGGAGAGGATGGGTTGAGGAGCAACATCTTCCTCGTGCAACTTTCATTCTTTGGACGCGAAATCCCTCTCATGGGCTAGTGACTGTTGGGACGGTGTAGTGACTGTTCCTCCCTCCATCTCCTCATAACTACCGCGGTTCTTCTCCAACCCACCACCCAGACTCTTCCATTTCAGTCAAGGGCTCGCGCCCAGGGCACTATCGCCGGGTCTGCCCCACGTATCTGACTTAACTGCCCAAAGCGGCGGTTCACGCGTGCAGTTACTTTCAGATAAATAGGTCACCAGTTTGATTGCATGCGTCGGCTTGAACAGCCAAGTCTGCGATGCTCTGCTAAAACCGACCTTCCAGAAGTGCGCTACTTCAATACTTCCTTGCGAAAGCATAAGGACGTTGTGCGTGAAGTCATCAGGACCCTGTGCATACCAAAGGTTTGCCCGTTAGCGCACCACTTCGTTTTTCATGGCCGGTTTCCTCCCTGAGGCGGCGGCGCCGCGCTGGGCCTAACGTTTGGCCTAGTACAAGTACGCACTCAGCGGCGATGGCGAGCTCGGCCATGGCCTCGACTGAACCTCTCAGCAAGCAGCACGACGATACCCAAGATGAAGACAACATGCAATGCGGTTCAAATGAAGAGGAGCCGATCGAAAGCAATCCAGACGAAGGCTGGATATTGAATGTAAGTAGGGCCCAAAGACGGAAAGCCAAGGTGAGCGACACTAAGAACCAGAACTTTACCCCTGCGCGGCCGATACCTCGACCGAGCATTCATAACGCGAAGCCTAAGCCCCCGCCGCTGCCGAAAGACGACTACAAGCTTGTCATCAGGCCGAAAGAAGGCCTAGCCCTCGCCAAGCTTAGCCCTGCCCAGCTCTCCGAAGCGCTTCTGCAAGAAGCAAAACTTACGTGGCGCGAAGCCGACTTGCGCATTCGTGTGGATGAGACCCAGAATATCTTGACTGTGAGCACGCCTCATCAGCAAGCTGCCAGGACTCTCAATCAAATCCGACAATTGAACATTGGTGGCCGAATCTACCCTATTAATCTCTACGGGCTCGCTCCCTCCGAGTCGGCAAAGGGTGTCATCCATGACGTTCCAAACCACTATACTATGGAGCAAATTCTAGACGACCTGTACTTGCCGGGGTATGAGTTTCTCTCGTGTCGAAGCCTCGGCACTACAGGAACGGTTGTGATCACATTCTTTGGGCATAAAGTGCCGTTCTACGTGTATTACAAAGGGGTTGAAGTCAGGTGTTACCTCTATAAGAAAACTGTGCCGTACTGCAACAGCTGCAACACCACGGGTCACCGCTCTGATGTATGCCCAAACCCGAACGTGCGAACCTGCGAGCTCTGTGGACTGCGGAATCCTGAGTCGGGACACGACTGCAAGCCCTACTGTGCCCTGTGTAAGGGAAACCATCTGACGGCCAGCAAGGGATGTCCCAAGCGATTCTGCGAGCCCTACATCTTGCGGCGTAAGGCTCTGGATCGGGAGCGTGGAATCGACCGGAAAGCTCCGGCGGCGCAGTCGAGATCTTCACGAAGCACGTCTCGGCGACGGTCTAGCAGCTCAAGGTCGACTGCTCCTATCCCGACAACTACCACATCGAGGAGCTCCCAGTCTACATCCAGATCCAGATCTCGGAGAAGGAAGAGCAGCTCCCATCCACAACCAGAGAATGAAAAGGTGAGCTGGGCTGAAGTTCTTTCTCTCACTGCTCACGCCCCCAACTCCGCGTGTACGAAATGTAACCAGATACAAGCTGAAAATGATAGGATTAAAGCTGAGTGCTCTAAGCTGGAAGCCGAACTTCAGAACTTAAAAAAAGAATTTGTGTCCTTAAAGACTTCAGTAACCCAGTCTGCAGAAACTCAAAACCACGTGGGTGCGCCTGAGAAACGCCGCAAAGTGGACGAGAACAAAGGACACGTTCAAAACTCAGCAGAAATTCAGCAGCTAAAATCAGACATGAGAGAAGAAATTAAGCAATCCTCAGAGGCAATCACCAAAATGGTTGGCGAAATGATAAAAGAACAAGTAGCTAACCTCACAGCGGAGGTTTCGGCGCAGATAAGAGCACTGACACAACAGGTGGCCGCCCTAGCGGCTACCGCAGCCCAGCTTCAACAGTCAAACGCCGCTATAACCAGTCGCGTAGAAGCCTTAGAAAGCCCAGGTGTGCAGTCTTTGACCAGACATTCGCGTCGAGATAAGCCGTACGCGCGACCATCACTGCAAGAAACTCAGGACAACTCCGACATCGCCAACCATGGCAAATGAACGCAAGAAGAGGGAGGAGCTAATACTATGGCAGTGGAACTGCAGGAGCATAAAACCCAAAATCCCTTCTCTAATGCAGTACATGGGGTCCGGCTGCGGAATGCCTGATGTCATTGCACTTCAAGAGACAAACGCGCCAGCAAAGCTACCGGGCTATGTTACACACGGGGACACCGAAAGACATAATTCAAGCACCCTCATACGGAGAAGCATAACTGCGATTCAACACTCCTTAATTCAGCAAGAGAGAGTAGGAATCTTGTCAGAACTGATACCGAGAAACGCGGGGAAGGCCAACAGTCTTTTCATACTAAACATGTACTGCAGACCAAAGCACAGGACGTCTGAAATCCATTCTATTATTAAACAGGCGGTCACCAAATCGGCAGGTAACCCCCTCATTGTGGTCGGGGACTTTAATGCCGCACACCCCCTGTGGGGCTATGGCTACACGAATGGCAGGGGTACAGAACTCAATCTCGCCATCGAGGAGGCGGATCTCACGCTAGTGACTGACCCGTCGGTACCTACGAGAACGGGCAACAGCGTGACCAGAGATACGTGCCCCGACCTCACGCTCATTCGAAACATTAACCAAGTTCGATGGTGTAACACTGGAGAGAACCTGGGCAGTGACCACGACATAATCTCCACCGTAATCCTTGCGGACAATTACAGTGCTTATGTCGGGGAAGCGAAACTCACAGACTGGAGCAAATTTCGAGAGCGTCGAGAGACTCAGTCTCCGAAAGAAATTGAAAGTATAGAGGAATGGGCCAGCGAAGTCAGGGCGGACATTAAAGCCACGACGAAGAAGGTTCACCTCACGACGCAAATACCGCACGTCGATCCCAGGCTACTCCACATGTGGGAGGCCCGGAGGAGTCTCATTCGTCGTTGGAAGCGACAGCGACATAACCGGAAATTAAAGAGACGCATTGCCTTGCTTACTGAAGAAGCGGCCCGGTACGCAGAGCAGCTCAGTCGAGAAAATTGGCTCTCACTCTGTGACGAGTTAAGGGGGACTCTCAGTACCTCCAAGACATGGAGGTTGTTGAGGTACCTTATAGACCCGACAAAAAGCAAGGGTGAGTCCGCCAGAGTAATGGCCACTGTTATGCACTCGTTCCCCGGTACGCAGGACGACCTCCTTCAAGAACTTCAAACAAGATATACACCAAAATCTTCCACTCCACCCTTCCCGAACTACACAGGACAGCCCAACCCCAATTTGGACAACGACATTCAAATCTTCGAGGTCAAGGCAGCACTTGCAAAAATTCGCAGGAACACCACTCCCGGACCAGATCAAATAACAAACAAGGCATTGGCGAATCTTGATACGTCCTCGGTGATTGCGCTAACCGCATTTATGAATACTTGTTGGAGGGACGGTACGCTCCCCGCGGAGTGGAAGACGGCCGAGGTCCATTTAATTCCGAAACGGGGAAAAAACCAGATATCGAAAACCTCCGCCCGATCTCCCTCACCTCTTGTGTGGGGAAGCTACTCGAGCATATCATCCTCGAAAGACTTCAATCCTACCTGGAAGAAACAAACAAGATGCCATCAACCATGTTTGGTTTCCGCCGTCACCTTTCAACCCAGGACATCCTCCTGCAGATAAAAGAAGATGTAATGGGCCAAGCCAACCGCCACACTCCGAAAGCCATCCTGGCCTTGGACCTGAAAGGGGCTTTCGATAACGTCACTCACCAAGCGATTCTGACCAACCTGAACAGCCTTGACTGCGGTACACGGACTTACAATTACGTCCGAGATTTTTTATCAAATAGAAAAGCCATCCTCAGGCTTGGTAACTTGTCCTCCGGTCCCATTGACGTGGGTAGCAGGGGCACACCACAAGGAGCGGTTTTATCTCCCCTACTTTTTAACATAGCCCTTATAGGCCTACCTACCATCCTGGGGGCCATCCCGGATCTGCACCACGGCTTATATGCCGATGATATTACAGTGTGGACAGGCAAGGGTTCGGTAGGCGAGATGCAGGACCGTCTCCAGCTGGCCGCTGATGCTGTGAGTGACTACGCAAGGACGTGCGGGCTTTCCTGCTCACCACACAAGTCCGAACTTCTTATGGTCGGGAAGAGAAGAAGGAAAAAAGTCCAAGATCCCGGCATCCAGATCACCCTGGACGGCCATACCATCCTACCGTCACCTCACATCAAAGTCCTCGGTATGACCTTTCAAGAGGACTGCTCAAACACCATTCTTCTTAACCGGCTCAATCACACAACGGGACAAATTACCCACATGCTCCGAAGAATAACCACCAAAGCGAGGGGAATGAAGGAGGCGGACACCCTTCGTCTGGTAGAGGCCTTCGTCATCTCACGCATTACCTACGCCATTCCCTATGCTATATTAAGCAAGGGCGACTTGGCCAAGATTGACACCATGATCCGGAAAGCCTATAAGCATGCTCTGAGGCTCCCTATTAGTACCTCGACCGACAGGCTTCTGAAATTGGGCCTACATAACACGGCCGCCGAACTAGTCGAGGCCCACCTCGCCAGCCAGCGTCTGCGACTAAGCACGACGCCATGCGGGAGGAGTCTCCTCACCAGACTGGGAATGACGTCCCCCGAAGAAAGATCCCAGCAAGTACGCGACGTACCTCCAAAAATAAGAATAAACATTGACGTTGCACCTATACCCCGCAAAATGGACCCTACTCACCACGCCGGGAGAAGAGAATCAAGCGCGCGCACTCTCGACAAACAACACAGGGACCGAGACCGCACGGTTTACACCGACGCCGCCGACTACGCCAGAAGGGGAGCCATGACCGCCGTGGTTACTTCAACAGAGAACCACCTCACCAGCATCACCTTGCCCTTCACAACCACTACCCAGGCAGAGGAAGCGGCCATTGCTCTGGCCATCTCCCAGACAAATGCGGATACCGTTATTACGGACTCGCAACAGGCTTGCCGAAACTTCCTTCGTGGTAGAATTTCCAAAACGGCTCTGAACATCCTGCTGCAAAAGCCACCCGAAAGAAAAGTAAAGATTATTTGGACGCCAGCCCACTCAACCCTCAAGGGCAACACGACCGCCCATGACATCGCCCGAGATCTATCCCGCCAGGCGACACGAGGGTGTAGGTTAGAGACTGCGTGTCCTTTGGTTACGTATCAGGACATAACGGGGTACTATAAGTGCCAAAGAATGATCTATCCCCCCGGTCATGCATCCCTAACCAAAGAGCAGGAGCACTGCCTCCGGCTCCTCCAAACAAATACGTTTCCTCATCCGTCAAAACTTCACTTGCTCCATCCCACTCAGTACTTCCAGCTGTGCAAATTTTGCGCTTCCCCGGGCACCCTGTACCATATGGTATGGGAGTGTTCGGCAAACCCCAAAATTCCAAGAATCGCGCACCCTTCCCGTGAGCAGTGGGAGAAGGAGCTGTCCAGCTCCGGTCTCGATTCCCAGCTTAGGCTGGTGGAAAGGGCCGTAGCGGCAGGGGTCTCCAATGGAGTCCTGGAATGAGGGCCCCACACCACATTACGATGCTCCCAATAAAGTTTATCCTCCTCCTCCTCCTCGTTTAGTTTTGCCGCTGTCGCAGTTTTCTTCTTTCCTTTATTGCCGGCCACGTGCAGCGAATTCTTTCCCCACATTTCCTTCTTACCCACGACATTCGCAACCGCTGTACGATATGCGTCAACGCTACCGCGTTTCGAACTACATTGCGGAGTTTCCAAAAGGTGCTGCTAGCTTCTACTAAGCATTTTCACCCCTTCTCTTTACAACTCCAGTTCCTTTCGTTGGTCTCGTGTTTTTTTTTTTTTTCACCTTCACCATTACCGTTTCAACGGCTCATGTTTTACCTCCAAAGGATGCTAGCACCGTTTCCAGCGTACAACGATTAGTACATTCCATTTGTTCCGATCGAAACCTTTGTGCCAGTATATATATATATATATATATATATATATATATATATATATATATATATATATATATATATATATATATCGACCTATACAATGTGACGCCATGTGGCGCACCGTATATATCCTGGCCGCGTATGTATTGAACGAAGCAGGCGCGGCGTTCGTGCGCCGGTGGGTTCCAGGTTGTCGCTCATCTATCGGTGCCGCCGCTGCCGCCGCCTCCTTAGCTGCTGCTGCTGCTGCTGCCGCTGCCAGGCGCGATCAATATATTAATGCGAAACTGGAGACTGAGCCCGGTTCACGCACGTGCGACGCATTCCGCCTCTTCTCCTCGTTCCCCTCAATTTCTGCTTTCCCCCGCTTTCCGTCTTCGTCGATGCGTGCTTTTCGTAGCTGTCTTCTTCCTCGTGTGCACCGTTTCGCGGGCAGTTTTTTTTCGCGCGCCGTTGTTTCTGTGTGTTTTCTTTGATCGCTATTCTTCTCATTCTATTTTCTCAGCCAGTCGCCGTCTAATTCTTAGCTTCGTCGGTGGGATTCGTGTAACCGGCCTAACGAGGGATCCTGGCTTGATTGAAGCTCAATGTGCTGTCATCATGGGCATGCAGTTATCTCCCTGGAAAGGGGTGCCCATTCAATGATTAGGTCATACGAGTCGGGCGCTCTTCGGCGCTCCCTCCTTCCATCCTTCCCTCGCTTTCCTTCTGTAACTTCGAGAACGCACGCAGGAACGCGCACTCACGAGTGCAGCATGTATTTATTCACGTGCACTTCCTTGGGCTATTTGTTAAACCATTTGTGGCGGCGGCGGCGGGGGTGAAAACTCACCCGCTTACTCTCCGCCAAACTACCTGTGTAGCGCAGAGCCTTGACAATGCACGTGTCAGCTGAGAGGGGGAAATGGAGGATTTGCGGGTGACCGCATAGGGCGAGTCACGCCATATATACCAAGTCACAGGCCACAGGTCGTCACAAGTACACGCTTCTGATTGGTCTAACCGAAGAGAAAGATTACAAGTCACGATTCGCAAGCGCTCGTTCCTGATTGGTCAATCTTGCGAGGAATGTTACGAAACCAAGCCTAAACTTCGTTCGACAGACCATCGGCAGTTTAAACGTGACCGAAAGTCCAAAGTTGGAATTATCCACGTAAGAAAAAAAAGACTTTCCAGGCTTATCCTGCCACTTCAGCAGCCAAGGAATATTTGACGGCCGCAAGAGGCTGAACAACAACCGCAGCAACAACAACAACAACAACCACGACGACGACGACGACGACCACAACAACTACGATCGCCTTTCACTCCTTTGTTGCGGCGACAGGCCGGATGCTCTGCTAGACAGCTATATCTTCATTCGCAATTTTTTTCCCTTACTATCCTGTTCTATCCAAAGATTTGCTTTTCCTTCTCTCAATATTTTTTTCGTACTTCACTTTTTTTCTCTCTCTCCCTAAAATAAACCGGGTCACAGCCTAATCATTACAGGCACCTCCTTGGACAATCCCCCGCGTGGGTATGTGCCATGACTTAAGGATCCAACCAACCAACCAACCGACCAACTGCAAAAACAACGACGACGACAACAGCTACAACTACAACTACGACGACGACGACGACGACGACGACAACAACAACAACAACAACAACAACAACAACAACAACAACAACAACAACAACAACAACAACAACGACGACGACGACGACGACGACTACAACTACAACTACAACAACTACAACAACAACGACGACGACAACAACTACAACTACGACGACGACAACAACTACAACGATGGCGACGACAACAACAATCATGCAATATGGTGGCAGGTGGTGGTTGCGTTCATACATACTCCATCACGTACATGCACGCGCTTCCTCAATCTGCTCCTCAATTGGGGGTGTAATGCGCGCGTCATCGCCCCTATTCAGGAAAGGACCATGGACAATCCATTCTCGCAGAATGGACAATGGACAGTGGAAGCGGTCTCGTCATCCTGCGATCCAAAACCGTGCGGATTCCTACACCGGCTACACTAAAGTTGCCGGTGTAGCGTCATATGCGTTAGCCCCGCCGTGCCGACCTTACACTCAATGCAGCCAGTTTGGGCTAAAAAAATATCCCTATTATAAAGGGCGTGGTCGAGGTCCGATTCCGCAATCTCGTCCTCCGGCTAATGAGAGGCGAGACGTCGACTGTTAGCGAAGCGCGGGTGATGATGCCACGTTGACCAAATCTTTCCTTCAAGGCGCACATGAATAATTATCTACGATGAAGGTGAAGAAAGGGAAAAAAGGGGAAGAAACAGAGGAGAGAAAAAAAAGAGGAGTAACACACTGGGTCAGCGCCTGGCCATTCGTGAATCGCAACAAGAATGAAAGAGTTCAGCAGCGCTGCAAATATTAGGAATTAAGGGTGGACCAATCTCTCAATCTCTCTCGTAAACCCACTTGGTATCGCAGTACAAACAGCGCCATTGAGGGAGTAGTTGCGAGAAAGCATGGGGCGCTTAGGTTCCTGGTTCCGTAGTGTTGACCTTTAAGGAAGAGCGGTGACCCACGCCGCGCACGGAGCTGCGACGGCGCATCGATGAAAACGGTGGCATGGGTCGATGGTAGGGAGATTAAATAGATGAATGGCGCGGGAGGCTGCTTCCTCCGCCATGGAAGCGGTGCATGGTCTCCGTAATCTGGTAGGTGGCGTGACCGAAATTGCTTCCGGCAGTTACTGTCTTCGGAAAATTCGTGTTTTCGCATTCCAAGTTATCTTGCGTGTGTGCAGAATCTTCTTCGCGGTATGTCTGTTCGGCGTATATTTACTGTCATATTTATACCTCAGATCGTACGCTTTCTGTATCTAGGCATCTTCACCTTTTAACACGAACGTGTTTTATTCCGGGATACACAATATTTGAGGGACGTCATATCCGCCATGGAAGTTCTGCCAGTACAACCAAGCAAACTACCTGTAAAGGATGCACCCCTGCACACAGGGTCTTCTTGCGGGAAAGCAACCTTTACAACTAACGAATATGTTATACTTACGGTTTTTCGTTTTCGGGTTTTACATTATAACACGAAAGTGTATTATGCCGGGATACACCAAGATTTCACTGACGTCATATCCGTCACGGAAATGACGCCAGTACACTTTTGCCGAAGTGACCCGCCAGCAGGACATCGCTCGCCAAGCACACCCACAAGACAGCCGCCGACCCGCAAATCATGCTCATCTGCAAATTTCACTGCACATTTCGCTTTCGTGTTTTACCGATTCCTATGACAGAGGAATCAACCATAATTTTTTGTTCCACATGTGACTCATGAGAAGACATTCGTGATGTTATATGCTAGTGCCCAAAGAACACCGTGCACAGACAGAAACTCATATTAGATGCAGAGCATCTGATTCACCCGCCTTGTCCCTCCGGCGTCGTCGTCGTTGTCGGCGTTGTCCGCCCCTCCCCCATTCTCCTCGCCGCGCCAGCTGCGCTCTCCGCCGCTCACCCCCTCTCCTCTCTGATAGCGAACACTCTCTCGCGAGGGGCATTTGATTCGATTCGATTCGATTCGATTGGCTTGGCTTGGCTTGGCTTGGCTTGGATTGGATTGGATTGGATTGGATCAAAGTGGGTTGTGTTGGATTGTGTTGCGTCATAGCCGCGGCAGACGCGCTGGGGCCGGCGCATGTGCAGTGCTCTCTCTTCCGCGGTTTCCTCTCCTTCGGGCGCGCTGCGCATATAACCGCTGTGCCGTTCTCCGGCGAAGCAACATCCACGCTTGGCTCAAACAATTAGAGTCCACGCCGCTTTACAAGTACGCCAACGTCGTCATCGACTTGGATCGGCTTACGCAGTCCCCTCAACGTTATGCGCGCCTCCGCTGTCCAACGCTGCAACGTGGACCCCCTATGCGTCGCATCTACACACGGGTTCCCGCGAGGGGAGGTGGGAGTTTTTATCTTTGTGCAGGCACCTTGGTGCTGGACTTGAACTGAGGCTGTTTTGGGACCTTGCTACACGTGCAATCAAAGCTCTTTTGGAGTGTCTTTGGAGCACAGAACTGGACAGAGTTTTGTGATTGAAAATCTTGGGCGCATCAAATGACATCTTTTCGTTTTAACATTTTTTTTCTTTTTTCTTCTATCATCTAGCGTAGCAAGCCAGCGGGCCGGCTCGGCTAACATTGCTGGTCTTCATTAAAGTTTTTCTCTCTCTTCCACTTCGTTGTTTAACTATAAATAACTGTCGTGCAAGTTAGATTCTTCTTATTAATAAACTTGGTAGCACTATGGTGATTGATATAGTGTATAAATGTGTTCGTTAGTGTTTAAATAGATGGGCATGGTGATGGAGGTGCGATGGATGCATGTCCCCAAAACTGAACACTCACTACTAAGATTTTTTGCTTTATAGCAGGGTCACTAATTAGTTTCCTGTGGAATACAGGTGAGGGGCGTTTATGACTTTCTAATTTCGTTCGGTTGGCTTGGTAATGACCTTAGTCAATCTTGTTGGTCTGGTCGGGGCTGGTTGTTGCGCGGACAAACTCGCGCACTGCAAGCGCGCGTTGACAGCGGATGGGCGGAGCGGGTCGTCCGGCCGGGTCGTCCCGTACGCGTGTCGTCCGGGCCGTACGTAGGCCTTCTATTTCAACGAAGTTTTAAGTGCGAATGCACTTTATAAGCGACCCCAAACCATCCACCGCCGGCGGCGGCGGCGGCGTCGGCGGCGGCGTCCGCAGTCCTCCTCTCTCTATATATAAAAAAACAGCATCCGGCGCCAGGTTTCGATCCGAGGACTTTGCGGCCGCAGCGCGACGCTCTACCGACCAAGCCACGGACGCGACGCTGATATCAGTGTTAGTGACGCGCCTTATATCTTTAACGCATTCAAACTACGTCGTCAGCGGCGTGCGTTGGCGACTCAGCGGCGTTATAGCGGCTTGATAACTGCGTGGTGTACACGTGATACTACAAACCCAATGGAAGAGATGGAAGAGAAGGCGGCGAGGCGGTGGGCTGCGGGGGCCGAGCGCAAGCGCCGCAAGCGGGCCGACAACCGTGCATTCGCACTTTCACATTCTCCCCCTCGGGGAAATGCGGGGGAATTTTTTTTTAGTGGCGGAGCGCCTTGGGGGCTCGGGTGGTCGGCGTCTTATGTCGTCGTCTTTCGTCGTCGTATTATCATGTGGTTATGGTACTAAAACACCAGTACACTCGTTTTCCAACGCCTCGCGCTAGAATGTAACCCGCACTAAAAAAAGACACCGAGACACTCGTCTTCCAACGCCTCGCGCTGGAACGTTTAATTTCCACGGGGAAAAACGCGTACTAAAAGAACACACCGGGACATTCGTTTTTAGTTCGCGCTCGCTTGCTCGCTTGTATTTTGCTCCGTGTTCGCTTTAGCTTAAAAATTCTCAGTTCTCCGTTTCGAATTTCACTTCTCTTCGGCCTTCGTAATTGGGATGTCGCGAATATCAGCGTGCGCCGCGTGGCAAGAAGAGACTTGCAATCTATGAATACACTTAAGTTTCATGTTAATGGAGATGGTCCGTTTTTTTTTTGTTTCCCTCGCTTGCTTGCTTGCTTGCTTCTTGTTTTATCTAGTCATAAGATTACCGACTTAGTCGCACCTGAAAATCTAGATCGCTGGTCATCACTTTTGTAGTGACTCTTGTTTTTTCTTTAATAATTTCTATACCGGCACCCCCCCCCCCCCCCCCACACACACACACACTCACTCTGTAGTGTCTGTTAGAAGCGTCTGCTTTAATAAATTATCCTCTCCCTTTCCCATCTACCCTGGCGGCGCACTTTTTTTCATTTTTTTTGCCACCAAATGTCCTTGGATCTACTGGGCGATCGGTCTTCTACTTCTAGTAAAGTACACACACATATATAAGTACACACATTATCTACACATTGCAGAGAAAATGCCTCGCCGCGACCTTCGACGCAGCTGCGCCAACGTCCGCAGCACATTCGACTGCCGGGTGATCGCTTACTAGCGTGGCTACTGAGGCAAACGCAATGCTTTAGCGATCGTTCGTGTTCTCAGAGGAAAGAGAAGGGATTGTTCCTGCCTCAGAAGCTGAGCTCTCACACACATACACGCGGACGCACAACAGCGGCAGCTGCGAGTATACGTGCAACGACATGAATACTACCATAGAAGGCGGCGAGGAGGGTGGAGCGGGTCTTTCGTCTTCATCTCAGTGGCGGCGACTCACTCACTCGTTGCGCCGTTGGACAGCGTGTTTGCAGTCATCGCGGCAGGTGCTTAGGCCGGTGTGTGTGCTCCCAGTGTATACACAGACCGCCGCCTTTCCCGTGCACCGTCGTCAGGCTGTCACGACACCAGTTCCGCGCAGGCGAGGGCTCGAAACTCTCGGCAAACATGGAACGGGAGGCGGGTCGAAGCTCTCATTGCCTGGCCCGCGTCCTCTGGTCACTTTATGCCCTCGATTCTGTATACACAGCTACCTAACTTCGCGTGTGGAGTTTGAAGCGAGTCCCAGATGCATATTTCCCGGCTTTGAAGACAATTTGAAGAGAAGAGAATACGCACTGTCTGTCGCGAGGGGCAACTCTGCCGGTGAACACTGTAGCGGGAGTTTCGCGATCAGCTGTTTCCGACGGAGCCAGGCTGGAATATTACATTGCAAATGGATGCAACCGAAGACGGACCTGTATGCCTGATGTGGTGTACTCGTAGAGGTACGAATTGTACGAACAAACGTTAAGAAAAGAACGATATATGTTTCCTGGGTCTTTCAGACCTGCGTCGTGCGGGAAAGACGGACGGCCAGTTCCGATGGCTGGACGTCAATACATCTCAGGATGTTTTTTTTTTTCTCCCTCTATGTCGTCCTCGAGCGTAGAAATTCGCTTCCCCATACGCAAGTGGCCGTCTATGCTTGCATATTTATGCCGGTACAGGACATGGTCGTCCTCCGCGACTGTATATGACATCTCGCGTTTCGCATACGGGCCGCCAGAGAAATAGGATGCGAAGACGATATAAAGAAGCTTGCGTATACGAGGGGAAGTAAGGTGGGCGCGAAGGGACGGAAGGTACCTTATCGACCGTGGGTAGCATATAGGGTTTCCTGACAACCCTCCAGTGTGTCCGAAGTGCCGTACTGTTTTTTTTTTTCGCGCAGATAATAGCACTGTTGTGAAGATTTTCTCTCCGCCACAACTGAAGATAATCTCACCACTACAGCCATCATTGTAATCATCATCATCATCATCGCCGTTACCCTATTTATGTCCACTGCAGTACGGATGCATCTCTCATTGATTTCCAGCTGCCCTGTTCTTCGCTGTCCGAATCCATTATTTGTCATCAAATTACCGCATCTCACTCCTCCATGGATTCATCGTCCTTCATCTACTTTTATTCCCTTCTCTCGGTATTCGCTCCACTACGCTGGTGGTTCAACGACGGTCAATTGTACGCATTACATACCCTGCCCGAGTTGGCATTCTCCAACCGAGTTTGCTCCCTAATGCAAAACGCTCGCTTCCTATCTCTAACACGCGTAACTCCTGTTATGAATGCGTAGCAGGCTTTGCCGAGAAGCCCCCCCTCACCCCCCTCCACTCAGCCCGGACCGTGTAACGCCCTGCATTTCCGCAATAAGGCATAACTGGCGAAAGTAACACATTTAATCGTTACAATAGCGTAAGTGGAGAGTACTTGTCGAACAGAATTTTGAAACACCAGAAAAAAAGAGAAATAGAAAAAATAAAATAAAAAAAGATCTGAGAACATTAAAAATATGCATCTTGTACATCTCCCCCCAAAACTGAGAATAAGCGTGAAAAGTCCGCAAAAAAGAAAAAAAAGACACGTTCGAAATACGAATAAAAAGATAGCGAAAATGGAGAATCATGTAACTCCCTGCGTTTCCACAAAAATGCAGATTTGGTGGAAGCAACACCTGTGACATTTACAATAGCGTGAATGGGGATAATTCATCTGACAAAATTTAAAAGCAAACAAAAAAGAAAATAAGAATATATAAAAACAAAATTATGACGAAAACGATCTGCCAAAATAAAAAAATATGCATCTTATGCACACTACCTCCAAAAAAAAAAAAATAAACCGAAGTCTAAACAAGGACAGTCCGCAAAATTGCGTTCGAAATACAAATAAAAATAGCGTAAACGGACCACCTCTGCAGTACGCCTTGCATCTTCGGCTAAAAACATCGTAAAGGAAATGCACTGCATCGTTATAATGGTACAAATTTACATCATTGTAGAAAACAAACAAAAGAAAACTCGAAAAATAAAATAATCCACCGCCTTTCGCTACTCATAGCCATATTTACCTCACAATTCAGACAAGTGGAATAAGAATGCCACGCATTAGTGGGAAATTCTCTGAGACGACAGTACGGGCCAAGGGATGCGATCAGATAGTTTCGTTAAGAAAAGGACGCTAGAAGCTGTACAGAAACGCACGTTTGCCGAAAGAGGCTTGATTCGCTGCTTCTGTCTTTCGATGAAATTCGCATACAAAGGCTCTAAAAACATACGGGCAAAAAATCAAGGTTATTTTCTTTTTAGAGGAGTCGGTTAGAATGATAGAGTATAATCAAAGTGGATGGGTGTTTCTATGCATGCGTAACCCGCAGTACGCGTGCATTCCTACAGACGTGTGAGTAAGAACACGTTAGTAGCTGCACGGCGGTCGGCCAGGACAACGAACACGAGACGGCCACTGGCGTTGACCTCAGAGTTCGAAATCAATGTTTGAGAACCAAGTAAAGCGAGATCCACCAATAGTAACAACCAATAAGAACAGCTAACTGCAACTATATGCATATGGACGTCTAAGTAAGTATCCGAGGGCCTCTCGAAAGCCTAGTGCGCCGGAAGAGACGCACATAACGGAGTAAGTCCGCCGAGTGGGACCGAGGAATTCTATTGCTGACATGGAGCGCAGCCCTCGGGCGGAAACGCAGCGTTTTTTTAATTAAATCCACTCTCTCGCGAACCCGCCACTTGTTAAAGTTGCAGGGGATGAAAAGGGACACGCGTGAGCGAAGCCTAAGAGGCGCAATTTAAAGCCCTCCGCTCGCTCGCTCACTTCGGTCTTTCCTTCCTTCCGAAGAGCGACTCGTCTTGGCTGTTTTGCTTCCCGCCGCCTTCGCTTCCGGCTACAGCTGATTGCGCGCTTATTAAGTTGCTGGGAAAATAAAATGGGCGGGGGGGGGGGGGGGGATTTTTCGCGCAAACTCCTGACGAGGGCCGAAAGAAGGAAATAGAAACTGCCGCTTTACCTCGCCGCGTTGACTTGAGGCGTCGTGTAACACGGCGGGTTCAAATTGAAGAGACGAAAGGGGTGACACGGGAGACGCTTTTCGAGGCTTATGAAACGCACGTGTTCCCAGTGCGAATGTTCCTCATTTTCTGAGCTGGAAGTATAATTCGCGCACAATCGTTTCCACCCACGCAGCCGCTTTCCTTCTTGAGTTTCTTATATATTCGCTTAACGAGTTGCTGTCGACTCGGAACTTGTATGAAGAGCAATGCTGGAACTGGCGAAGGATGAACTGCATGACTTAGCAAAGCCTTGATGCCACGCGGTCATTTCGAAAGATGCAGCTGTTTGCTTTTTCTTTTTTCTTTCTTGTTCTTTGCTGGTGATCTTTTTTTTTTGCTGGGGTCGATACGGCAGTGGTCATCTTTGCAAGGGTTAGTGTAGGTATTCTCTAAAACGGGACTAAAGATGAAAATGTTAGAAGACATCTGTGAGGAAGAGAAAAAAAAAAAGCGTAACCTTACCACTATGCCTCCTTTGCCAACCTATCTTTCTGTATTTCCTCAACAACCCCTAATTCTCTCTCTCTCTCTCTGTACTCTATATATATATATATATATATATATATATATATATATATATATATATATATATATATATATATATATATATATTAATATAGTGCAGAAATAAGGATTGGCAGTCAAGAATGCCAAGGAAAGCAAAGGGGGAGGGTGCGGTAGGTCATTGACACAGATATAGAATTTTCGAAAGAAAGAAAGAAAGTGGAGAAAAAATGCCCGCCGGGTGGAATCTGAACCCACGACCTCCAGAATACGCGTCTGGTGCGAGGACCACTACGCTACCGGCGGGGCTGTTTTTCCCCTCCACTTTATCGGGTATTTATGTTATGGGATTTGTTGCCTGCGCTCTGGGGTGGTAGCCAGCGCCACTCGGACTACTCGGGGTGAAGGGGACCTCCTATTTTTACCCCCGGGCCGTGACTCGAGCGTCTACGACATGTCGAGAGTGGTCGACCAGTGTTGAACCCTCTTAAGCTACCTATGGCACCAAGACTGCCAGAACAGAGACCCTCGCTATGCATGTAGCCAATCAGAATGGGAAATGAGGGGCTCGTTAAAATAATACAGAAATAAAGATTAGCAGTCAAGAATGCCAATGAAAGCAAAGGGGGAGGAGGAGGTAGGTCATTAACACAGATAAAGAATTTTCGAAAGAAAGAAAGTGGTGAAAAAATGCCCGCCTGGTGGGATCCGAACCCACGACGTCCAGAACCCATGACCTCCAAAATTTCCCATTCTGATTTGCTACATGCATAGCGAGGGTCTGTTCTGGCAGTCTTCGTGCCATAGGTAGCTTAAGAGGGTTCAACGCTGGTCGACCACTCTCGACATGTCGTAGACACTCGAGTCACGGCCCGGGTGTTAAAAAGAAGGCCCCCTTCACCCTGTGTAGTCCGAGTGGCGCTGGCTACCACCCCAGAGCGCAGCAAACAAAAAATACCTTAACATAAATACCCCAGAATGTGGAGGGGATAACAGCCCCGCCTGTGGCGTAGAGGTCATTCCACCAGACGCGTATTTTGGAGGTCGTGGGTTCGGATCCCACCCGGCGGGAATTTTTTCTCCACTTTCTGTCTTTCCAAATTATTTATCTGGTTCAATGACCCCTACCACATTCTCCCCCTTGCTTTCCGAGGTTTTCTTCACTGCCAACCATTATTTCTGTCTTACGTCTTATTTCAACCAGCCCCTCATTTTCTATTCTGATTCTTATCTCTCTGTCTCTCTCTCTCTCTCTCTCTCTCTCTCTCTCTCTCTCTCTCTCTATATATATATATATATATATATATATATATATATATATATATATATATATATATATATATATATATATATATATAGGGTGCAGTGAAACTTTGAAGATGGTAGAGGACACAAGTAAAGAACACTTCGAACAAGGTAGAAACAACGATTGTTGCCAACGTGTCAGCAAAGAGACTTGCCTTCGTCAGGCCCTGACGAAAGCAAGTCTCTTTGCTGAAACGTTGGCAACAATCGTGGTTTCTACCTTGTTCGAAGTTTTCTTTTCTTGTATATATATACATATGTATATATAGGGTTTGGAAATGAGGGGCTCGTTAGAAAATACAGAAAGAAATGCCGGCAGTCTACAACGCCAAAGAAGGCATAGGGGAATGGTTAGACTATTTTTTACTGTTAGTGACGTTACATTATTTTGTTTGATTAATTACGTGAGAAAGAAAGAAAGAAAAACACGCGCCCAGAGTGGGGACCGCACCCGAGTGGGGATCGAAAGGCGTTGGTTCGGTCCCCACTCTGGGCGCGTGTTTTTCTTTCTTTCTTTCACACGTAATTAATCAAAAAAATAATGTAACGTCACTAACGGTAAAAAATAGTCTAACCATTCCCCTATGCCTTCTTTGGCGTTGTAGACTGCCGGCATTTATATATATATATATATATATATATATATATATATATATATATATATATATATATATATATATACAGTCAAACCCGACTATAACGAACCCGGATAGAGCGAATTATGCTATATATCAAACAAAAATATTTCAGTTACGGAAACACATGGGAAACATATTCCTTATAACGAAGTTCACATCGGATATATCGAACACTGTGCGCCTAGAATGGTAGAATGGCCGCCGAAATGCATGGTCTGGAAGCGGCGATTGAGATGTGGATTGGCCGCGACCACGGAGCAAGAGCCGCGACTGAGACATTGCGCCTCGCACGGAGCGACGTGACGCCCGACACTTTCCGTAACTGTTCCGACGCGCGGGACTCATGATGGAACCAGTGTTGCGGAGTTACCAGTCCGGAATTGGAATGAATCCGGAATCATTCCACATTTTCGCGACCCCGGAATGGAATTGGAATGGAATGGCGACAATACTTGAAGGAATGGAATGGGAATGGAATTAAGCGCCTTTTGTCCGGGATGGAATGGGAATGGAATTACATGTATTTTTCCCAAAATAAAGCGCACTACGCGCTGTTTTTTATCAAAATATGCAAAAATACGCAAAAGATCCCACCAGCCCAAGCTCAAACATTACTAAGCCGGAGCCTTAAATTCAACAATAACTCAGTACTGTTAAAATCGATTGGCTGATTACAAACACGGTATATTTATAAGCAGCGATTCTACTACAATTATGTCCTTAAATACAGCGCTGCTACGAAGTTCGTCGCGATTTTCCGCCTAATAAACGTGGCTCTAAGCCGTTGGTATCCGTCGTGGGGAACTACCGCGGTGGCACCCCCCCCCCCCCCCCCCTTCATCACTCCCACCAACTTCGCCTCGTGATTTTTTTTACCTTGGCGGCGCCTTCGCCCCGGCTGCGAACTGTCTCCCCACGCTTCACTTTTGTTTTTTGCGTCCGGAACCCTCGGTGATCGCAACCCACCTCGCCGTCATAGGGACGCTAACGCGGTGCTTGTGTCCACTGCGAAATTTCGCATATCAGCTTACGCCCCATCTCCATTCGCGCTCCCCCCTCCTCCCCCAGGACGTTTTGCAATACTGGCCCTCCTGTCTCGACACTCGGACGCCTTTGCCCGAAGCAGCGTCTACGAAGGCCTAAAATATTGGTTCGAGAATCCACCCGAAACAGGAGAGCCCATGCGATAGGAACTGCGGTCACGCCTGCGCCTGCAAGCTGCACGCTGCAAGCTTTGTTCTTAAACGGTTCCGACCTAACGGAAAGCGAACGCTACCCACTTTCCCTTGCTTTCCTGACTCGCAAGGGCAGTTTCTGTAGTAAATGTGACGTCAGCTGACGTGGAATGTGTGTTTTCCACGGCATCTCTTTTAGTGACAGACCGCGAAGCGAAACCGGCTCTCAAACACCTCTTTTAAGCAGATCGTTTGTCAAGCGCAACACACAGGCAGAAGGCAACTGTATTAGTTCACTTTTTTTTTGTTTTTAGAACTGGTCGTTGAAGCAGCCGTCATTTACACTTCGTGTTTTCAGAACTGAACGGCGAAGCGCCCATTTGGCGCATACCATTTTGTTACGTAATTTTGATGAATGAAACCAAAATAAACTTTTTTCGACCTTTCACGACCTTTATTGCAGCATATAAAATTCACGAGGAGACCTAATAGCGCTGCTCAGCACGAGGTCGCGGTTCGATTTCCGGCCGCGGCGGCCGCTTTCCTGATGGAGGCGAAAAGCAAAAACGCCCGTGTGTACTAGATTTCGGCCTAAGGTGGTCAAAATTAATCCGGAGCCCTCCACTACGGCGCGCCTCATTGCCTGCGTTGCGTCGGCGCGTTAAACCCTACAATATATCAACGAGGACACCTACGCACTTTTTTCTGGCGTAGGGATTTCCACAACACTAGACTGACCGGCTGCCGAACGTGTCCTTTTATTATTATCGTTATCATTTTTCTTTACATCTTTTCTTTCGGTTGATCGCCCAGACCAGAGGACACTTGGGGGAACCTTCATTGCTACTCCACTGCATGCAACTCGTCAAATTAGTTATACAGGCCTCAGTTATACAATTAGTTACGCAGGCCTTGGACTCAGTTTTGCCAAGTCCAAGGCCGCAACGCCGCATTCTCTAAGTCTTTCAGTTAGCTAGAGCCAAAGGTTGCGTGGTGCTAAAGTGTGAACAATCTCCCAATTTCTAAAAAAAAAAAAAAGACAAGACGCAGATTAGTATACGAACCAATGCGCTATCCCAGTATACACTAACGAGAGAAAAAAGAATTCTCCCTGCGCAATGGGTCTCATCGAGACACCCATACAAAGGTCGCGCATACTCTAAGCACAGCCTGAACTTTCGCTCGTGCGCAGTATATGATACCTGACGCACGTAACTAAGCTTTTCGACAAGGGTGACATTGCATGTCTGCGCACACGCAAACACAGGAAGTTCTGAACCTATCCGTGCTTTCAAGGCGCGCTTGACATGCGTGAGTGCTGACGACCTGTGCGGCCCGTGATCCGTATTAGGTGCAAAGGCAGGACAAGGAGCTCGAGCGGTAATTCTTCCAACTGATACCACCAGATCCGGAGGTTCTGTTCCTCGTTAACAAAATTATAGTTCTAACCATGCTCACGACCGCTCCATACGCGTGTTAACTGCTTAAGGAATATAATGTCTTCTTCAACCATCCTTTTGTCAGCACAAAAATAGAACATGTCGTCACGTTAGCATTAACACATTCACACTTAAACAATATTAAAACATCACTACTCGTAAAGAAGTGCTGACCATGGAAATACTATAATAACTACCTGGAGAACTGCCCCTGTGGGAATTAGTAGGGTGATTGCACTGAACGAGATATGCCACAAAGCCACTATCCCTCGACCTTGGTGACGTGTTTTCCGTATTTTAGCAGTTCTTAACGCGTGTAATAACATCAGCTTAATGGGGGGGTCATTGGTAAATTGATAATCACCCGATAAAACGTTGAGGAATTAGAGGAATGGAATTGAACTACCCGGCAATTCCCGGAGTGGGAATGGGTGATGTTCCGGGGTTCCGAGGAATTGCAATGAATGGAATTTAGGCAATTTGTAGTTCCCCGGAATTGAATTGGAATGGAATGGGGATGCCCATTCCGCAACACTGGATGGAACCCGCCCAGTCAGCGAGTCCGGACCAAGACAGCAGCATTGGTGAACTGTGGGAAGAGCTCGCCAATGTACCCGATGATGTCGCGAGTGAAAGCCGTCCGACGCTTGTAATGAAGCGCTTTCGGCAGTCGATGTGCTCCCCCAATGCTTCTTGGATTTTGGAGGACGCGGACTTGAACTGGTGCAAACAATGTTTCGTGTAGAGAATGCTATGCTAGTTGAAGCCGGCAAAACAAAAGTGAAAACAAAAATCACCGCTTTTTTTTTGCAAAGTAGGCAATTGGGGCAGAAAGTAGCTTTATTACTTGCAATAGATGCATTATTTTGTGTGTGGTAATGACTACTTTACTGTGTTCGTTTCTGCATGCGGGATGGTGGAGTTGAGTAGGGGGCAGGGCTCCCGTGGATTGCGAACTCGTAACAATCAGCGCGTTATAGGCGGGTTTGGCTATATCGAACTATTGGATATATCGAACTAATCTAAGTGCATATTGCAGTTCGCTATAAACGGGTTTGACTGTATATGTAGCGAATCAGAATAGGAAATGAGGGGTTCGTTGAAAATAACACAGAAATAAGGGTTGGCAGTCAAGAAAACCTCGGAAAGCAAAGGGGCGGATGTGGTAGGTCATTGAAACAGATAAAGAATTTGGAAAGAAAGAAAGAAAGTGGAGAAAAAATGCCCGCCAGGTGGGATCCGAATTCACGACCTCCAGAATATATCGGTCTGGTGCGATAACCACTACGCTACCGGCGGGGCGATTTTCCCCTCCACTTTCCGGGGTATTTATGTTTAGGTATTTTTGTTTCCTGTGCTTGGGGGTGGTATATATATATATATATATATATATATATATATATATATATATATATATATATATATATATATATAGGCACACGTACACTCCTCCCTTTCACGACGTCGGGGCAGTGCGCCGGCCATTTCCAGCTGGTCCCGATACGTTATTTAGGCACGGTGCCAGCGTTGACATCCCGAAAAAGACGAGCGAGAATCGGGTACGCGTTTTTTATAAATTCTGTTTGCTGTTTTTCTTGTCCCGTGGTGAACTAGCAAATTTGTTATTCTAAGCTCTCGTAAAAAATCACTTATATGCCGAAATGCGTAGTGATGCGATGAAAGCAATCTTCTCCGCGTTCCCGCATTTTCAAGCTTCATATTTCGAAGGGCCTGACGACGTCCCACTATTTGGCAGGCAACCGCTCAACTTATGGGTAAATATTTCAGCTTCCATTCCTCCCTTTCTCGATCCTCCCGCGCAGCTCCAAAGGCTGCTTTAGCTCTTACGAATATTTAGTGAAGGCGGAAAAACGAGCATTCTCATGCTATGAGGCCCAGTGAACCAGACTGCCTCGTTTGGCGTGATATAAGAATATAGTTCCTTTTCAACGAGGAAGTTGCGCTTTTTGGTGGGAAGAAAAAAAAAAGTAGGTATCGGTTTCAGCGGCATCGCGCACCATTTGACAGGCCGTAACAAAAAAGACATTAAAGAAAGGTACATGACAAAATACTTTTCATAGTCGGAGACAGCACGTGATGCGCTAAATTTCTTTGTTTGGTGAGACGTAATTCTTGGCGACGGCTTTAATACAAGACGAGTACTTTGAGTTGACTGCAAGGCGAAGTGTCAATATGTCAGTATTACTAGATGCGCAGGGAACAGTGTCGCCATTTGTCTTCGCGAAGATCCTATCATTTGGCCCTCACAAACACTGCACGTTCCTACATTAGTTATAAACTTCCTTCCACGCGTCCCCGCGGAAAAAAAGATGAAGGAAGCTCACACTGAGTGAATAGTGAAGCTGTACGCAACCTTCACGACCATCACGATGGTTTTAGTCCAGAATTTCCGCCGATTTGCTTCATCTTCGCTGCCGCTTTACTCCATCATTGTTGCTCTAGTTGTGAGCCTTTTTTTTTCGTTTTTTTTGTGTGTGATAATCATTGGACATCACCTTGAAGGGGCGTATACTATGACGTGTCTTCCTCGTTTCGAGCAAAGGTTGCCACGATTACGGCGAACGCTGCAGTTTTTTTTTTGTAATTTTGGTCAATCACCCTAAGTGGGTATGCTTTGCTTGACAAGCGTGCGCCGGGGACGCTGGGCGGTCGCGCAAGGCAGGCACACACCAGCGCTAGGCATTTTCTTGGTTTTGGTAACTGCCGGGCGGTCGCAGTGAGGCCCGCGCTCACGCGCGCGCGCTCGAAATTTTCTTGGTATTTTTACCTGCGGACATAAAAAATAGCGATTTGCTAAAGAGCCTCCCTCTTGAAAAAAAAATCACAATAAAGAGCTGTAAATAGACCAAACGTTCAGCTAACACTTGCTCATTACTTTATTAATGTTTATAGCTCTAAATATAGGGTGCAGCAGCCGGCCGATTTTTGGGACCATGAGGGGAACGAAAAATAGTCCGAATAAAAGAGCAGTCCGGAAAATCTGCGAGTCGCAAAACCGAACTCCGTTTCATTTAGCTGAGGTTGAAGAATTCGCGAATCGTTCCTTGCGTTAAACATCCTCCTTCATGTGAGAACGTGTACTTGCATCTCTGCAAGCGTCACGTTTTCTTCCTAAACATTGGACAACAACGCCAAAGCGTTTGCAATCCTTGCGTTGACGGTTGCGGGCGGTGGGGAGTGTCTTCTTCGGAGCCAGAGTCGCTTTGCGGCGGCGCTGTCACTTTGCGCACGATCTCGTCGTCCGTTAGCTCCGCGCACAACACCATGTTGCTGTCCACTGCAGCAAACTCTCGAAATGTTGCGAAAGATCAAAGTTGGTTACCCAGGCGAGAGTGAAGCCATCCGTTGCTAGCCAGGTGGTTAGGCTTTAAAATGGCGTCGTCCTGGAGTCGCACCGGCGCTCTGTCGCGGAAAGTTTTGTCCGAAAAATTGAACTTTTCGCTTTATTTTGTCCAAAATGTCCGTTGTTCATATACATTACTCATATGGGACAACTGGCGGTTCCTCGCGAAAGTCCGGAATATCCCGCAAGTCAGAATTTTCGGAGTCCGAAAAAAAAAAAAACGGTCGGCTACTGTAGTTATTTTTTTTTTCACTGTTTTATAGATAGTTGGTCTGGTGGAAGAACACTGTGGCCTTAATTTTTTTTGTGTGTGGGTCAATATTTGCGGAGAAGTGTCTTTCCTGGCGATTTTTTTCTTGGTAAGACTAATCTTAAAGTGAATTTACAAATACCGCAAACTCAGAAATAACAAAGTCAGCCCGCGTGATGCCAACGTGCTGACCATTCTGCGTGGTTTACGTAATCCATTTCCAGTGTGCTTTATTAAAGCGAAGCTGTAGTGTTCTCACTGACGGCATCTGTTACGCGAATACGCCCTGCAGGAGAGCCAACTTTATGTGACGATGAGGATGATGATTGTGGGTGAAGTGTCGCTAAATTAAAACGCTTCCCTGCGAAGCTTGGTGGCAGCTCCCTTACGCCGCCCCCTCTGCGGAGCGTTGCATGATGTGTAGCAGAGGAAGGAGGTGATGCTGGCGTGCGGCAGCGCGACGTAAATAGGCCTAACGTCATGTTGGGACGTGAACATCGACAGCCGTTACCCACAGGCCGACGTAGGATAAGGAGGGCGTTGATATGCGTGTAAGGCTGTTGGTTGCAAGGCGTTAGGCCTAACTTCCCATTTTGAGGCCTAACGTCACATCTTGGGGTTTAACACCTCAAACCGAACCCACTAAAAAAAAAAAATCTGTCTGAATGGCACGTACCGATTCGCGCCGTATACACCCCAAACTAAAACGTTAGGCACACTGAGTGAACGCCCGAGGGTTGCTGTGGGTATTCTAGAAAAGGTGTCCGTATACCTCCAGAGTAACACATACTCGCAGTGTGGAATTGGCCAACCAAGGAATCCACCACGACAAAGCTTCGCGATTAACCAGCTTTGACGTTAGACGGAGGGGTGTTATTAATATAGTTCCGAGAATTCCTTCGTTGTCTATTTATGTTGTCTGGCTGTACTTACGTACGTATAGCTGTTGAGGCTGTTATTACGACCTGGACTCTACAGTCCTCCTCTTCTAAGAAAGAAGGGAGCTTTGGTCATATTAAGGCAGATTCGACGAAAAAATGCCGAAACTTAAAGGGAACGGTAAAAAAAGAGGCTAACATTTTAATTCGACTGGTAGCGTGACAGCGGTCCTTGCTTTCCTAGTGAGGTTTCGACAGTCATGTATGAGGTAATTTTCCAACGTCAAAGAAACTCATTTTCCTCGTCTGCCTCAAGACCATTTGAAACGGGCGTTTTTAGTGTTCCTTTTTTTTTTCCCTCGCCGAGAAGTCCGAGATTCACTCGGCGCTCATGCCTAGTACTGGAAGTACCAGGAAATTGATTTTAGTAGCCGTCATGAAGTATTACTAGCGTCAGCGCACGACATTCCCAAGGGTCGTAGCTAATTACTGTGGTTGTTTAGCAGAGTACGGATCTTCGTTGTAATAGGAAGTTTAAAGGAAATTACGAAAATAAAGATCTGAACACAGCGGACAGCAGATGGCTGGAGTATGCTGAAAACACACACACAGTTACTGACAACACGTTCTTGCGTCAATTTCTTTTTTTTTTTATGTGCCGAGGCGTGCTTTCGGAGTGAACACCTCTGTAAAACGATTCTTTTTGTGCGAACAGCTCCCACAGAATTTGCTCCTTTTTTTGTATTCAGCCTTTTCGTGGCCAAGTGGAATTGGAATGCATTGTTAGCGATTGGTTTTAAAACAATGATGTTGTATTGTTTTCTTCCGCTTCAAGTTCTGGAGATCACGCCTAACCGCATGAAGTTGGCTTTGCAATGAAGCTACCTTTACAGCGTTGTTGAATCGGGCGGCGCGCTCTCGAAACCGTGGTAACCTCACAGACACGGCTATCCCCTGAAAAATGTAAAACTACCAAATGCAAAAAAAAAAAAAAAATCGGAGCCCTTCCACTCTGGGAAGAGGCGTTCAGTGAAGCTGGCGGCCTGGTTGGATTTGCTATATTAGGACGCGGGTTAGATTCTCGGCCGCGGCGGCCGCTTTTCTGATGGAGGTGAAAAGCGAAAACGCCCGTGTGTTCGAGATTTCGGCGCGCGTTAAAGATCCCCAGGTGGTCAAAACTAATCCGGAGCCCTCCACTACGGCGCGCCTTATCGCCTGCGCTGCGTCGGCGCGTTAAACCCTACAATCAATCAATCAATCAATCAATCAATCAATCAATCAATCAATCAATCAATCAATCAATCAATCAATCAATCAATCAATCAATCAATCAATCAATCAATCAATCAATCAATCAATCAATCAATCAATCAATCAATTTGCTACGTTGCGGTTGAGCTATATTGGAAATTTGCTACGTTCATTTAAAAGGACAGTGACCCGATCTTCACGTCGCAGACTACGGACACACACGATTGGTCGGTATAGAGAATGACGTTGTATTATAGCGCAGCTACGGCAATCACAGCGCAGGCTCTAGTGCGCCGCACAGGTGGCCGCCGGAGAGCGCGCGGCATTGCGCAATGACAGGGGGAGATAGACGCCGCACGGCAGTATACACGACTCGGAAGAGTGGCGGCCGCGGTAGAGAGGAGTATAAAGTGGGGCTACAACAAGAGCCCGTAGGCAGCCACACGAGGTCACCATGTTAATAACAGGGAGCAGTGGGAGACCGTGCTGCGCAGCTCCAACGCGGAGGATGAAAGTTCTCTGGGCCGTCCAACTGACCTAAAACTCGGCCACACCCCAGGGGCTTCTGCACGATGCCTAAGAACTCCAGTTGGCCACTAAATAAAATTTCGTTCTCTCCTCACATCGGCACCCACCTGTACCTTTTGTGGGCAGGCTACAATGCCCAACCTGTATCATTTAATATGGCACTGTGCGACATTCGACAAGGGCAGAGCTGCCCTGCTTGATAAGTGGCCACTACCATCTGACGCTCACACGCACTTACAGCTACTCCGGAGTAACGCATACTTACTCGGAGCAATAGGCCGATACGCACTAGAGAGTGGTCTCTGCAAAGCAGTAAAGAGCGGGCCTGACCATGTGTTTTTTCAGGCGGCACCCAAGAACGAAGACGCCCTCGAAAGGACCTATGATCCCACAATGAACTTTAGTGGTACCCCTCTTCATCCCCACCCCACTTACCTCCTCCCCCCCCCCCCCAAAGGGCTTCGTGCCTCCTTTAAATAAAGCACATTCATTCATTCATTCATTCATTCATTCATTCATTCATTCATTCATTCATTCATTCATTCATTCATTCTCTCTCTCTCCCTCCGTAGATGCCCACGCTTCACTGCGCAGCACGTTATGTGGGGAAGCCTGCTGACAAAAACCATGCTTACGCAGTTCGTTGTTTTTTTAATTTAAAGTCGGCTTCACCATTGAACACCAATGCATTGCTTGGAAGATATTTTTTAGGGGCAATACAAGACCAAAATATGGAGGCCCCAAAAGTTTTTATTTTTTCAGTTTTATGATTTTTCTCATACGCTGAACGAACTGTTGCGCGCACGACATGGAGCTGCCACCTACCACCAAGCAGAGTAGGTCGCCAGCAAGAGTACATCGTAGTGCCTTCAAGATGGCTAGCCAAGTCTCCTAATTTTTGTTCCAGACGTGTGCGAGAACTGCGGGGATTGATACAGCTTCACTGCAAAATTTACGGGAAGGCTTACAACTTTTTTAGGAAGGTGAAGGCGAGAGCGAAAGTTCAGAGAACTGTATACAAACTCGCACCATTCTTACGCCGTTCGCATTGTGATTTTATAACCATATTTCGCTATGAGTAGCAAAATACTTTGAGGTGTTTTTTCTTCTTTTGAACTTTTCCTTTATTTTATTTTGACCGATAGCTTACATTTACGCCGTTATAGTGGTTACTGCCTTAACCTCGCCATTGGTGTATTTTTGCTCTCATGGAAGCCAAAGTGCATGGTTGATTTGTTCTCTGGATATTTTTATTTGTTTTCATCGTTCTTTCCCGAGCTGTTTTTATTTTAGTCTTCGTTTTTCGGAGAATACGTACGAGACCCCTATTTTTTATTTCATTTCGTTTTTATAAAAAAATTGGTTTTTCTTTTCGTGCTTTTTTTAGTTTTTCAATATTCTGCTCGATTACGTGATGACAATGTTACGCGATTATAATGATAAGTGTGTCACTTTCGCCACTTCTGCATTTTAGAGAGAGAGAGAGAGAAGGAAGGCTCTTTAATGTGAACTGGTGAGGTCAGCCCTGCTAGGGAAAAGGCTTGCTACACCAGATGGTGGGTGACTACGTTGATGAGTGGTGAATATTAGACATTAGGGTTACAGCAGGAAGAAGACAAACAAGAAGCGTTGAAAAAAAAAAGGAAAGTAAAAACAAGAGAATGCTGCCAGCAGAGTTCGGACATAAAAATACAATTGAAAAGAGAATCGTTAATGTAAACACTGAAACAAAATGAAAAGTAAACGACGCGAAAAAAAGAGTAACAACACCAACCAAGAAAAATAAATAGATGAACGCCAGTGACACCTACACAAGCAAAGTAAATAGATGAACGCCACAGTGCGAAAGAGTAGATATCGCGACACACTTGCTCTGTCCGCGATCTAGAGAAATTTCTCTAGTTCAGTGTCTCGTAGGAACTGGAGTAGAACCTTTGTACCTATGGTACCTCCCTCTCTCGTGTACGCCATGGAGGCAGTCTGGAACTTCGTCATTTTCTTGGGTCCTGGGCATATACTGCTGCCAGTACTTCTGCATTTTAGTATCAACGCCGGGGCGTTACATGTCCATGGCTGCGGGCGTACTTGCAAAGAATGCCACGAACTAAAAAACGAGTGCCTGGTTTCGCGGCCAAATTCTCAGCGCGCTGCCTTTCTGCGCGCACTTTCTCTGTAACTCTCGGCACGGTTGTACTTCAACATGTCCGATCACGAGGGAAGGAAGACTACCGAGGCTATATCTCTACCAAGCTTCTGCGTTCTCTAAGCAGTCTCACATTTCAACGTGATGAGGTGTAAACAGCAAACCTGCGTGTCCTCGCGCGGCTTCAGCAAAGAAGCATCCGGATATCACGGAGCGCAGGCGTGCGACGCGCGGTGTTTCCACAATTTTTCCACACTCTTGTCAGCCTACATTCCGTTACTTGCAGGCCTAAAATCGCCAGAGCTGGCCGTACGTATATCTGAGGTACCTGAGGAAGGCATGAATACTAGGCCACGTATAACGGGGTGGAAGCGAAATGAGGGAGTGTTCGTGCACTTCCCCCTATGCCGGGAAACATTTTCTATGCCGAAGCCGTCGTAACACGCGGTTCGCGCCATTTCATGCTACTGGCACCGCCCCAACCCCCCCACACATCTCTCCACTCTCGCCTGCACTCACATCGAACCATTGCGGCTGCCACATCACGAATTCCGGGCGCAGTCGCCTTTGACGAGTCTTTTCAACGACGCGCTTGCACAGGATGGCCTGGATGATGACATCAACCGCAAAATAGAAAGTAAAAAGAAACAACCCAACTTTTCGTTCACAAGTAAAAACCGAGGAAAGTTTTCGTAGCCGGGACAAGCCGCGCGTGCATAAAATATGCGGTCGTCCGCGCGCGCGTTGCAGTATTCGATGGCGCGCCGGTTAGTTCTTTATTGCCCCGCTCGGCTGATAGCTCTGCCACGGAGTGTGCTGGGTGGTTGGGCATACTTCGGTAACCTCGAATGACTTCAAAAGAAAAAAAAGAAAGATGGGAGAACGCGGGAAACGGGTTTCCTTTTTTTGTTTCTTACTTCAAGTACTTCTACCAGGGCTGTTCCCGAATGGGCCAAATATCGGCTTTACAATTTACGAAATTCGGGCGTTTTTGGTATTCGCATACACTGCCTGCTTACTACTACTCGCCGTCAGAACTTCGCTATTCTGACGCCCGAGCTGCCAATCGGTGGTATCAGCACGTCTCGCTGAATGTTTTAACATACTTTGCTTACACCGCGTGCATACGCCTGCGGCCTACTTTTTCCATGAGGCAAATACCCGCGTGAAACAAGTCTAGGCAATACGCGCACAAGGCAAATTTAAATCACAACGCTGAAAGTTTTTGGGTTCTCGTTGTACCTCGCATGGTCTCGTTCTTGTCTTTTCTTTATTATTCGAAGCATGTCTAAAACACTCCTGATCTGACAGTGTGTGGAAGAAGGAGTACATATACACGTAAACAACTTTCCTGACTGTTACTGCTGGTGGAACGGATCACACCGGCGGACATTATTGACACCGATGGAATCCCTAGACACATTCGAGGCAAAACATAAGCGCATAACCGAGCGTAGCAAGTGTTTTAATTTAAAGTTATCAGCACACATTAGGGTTATCCCTACTAAAAAAAATACTAACCGCATTTGGGACAGAAAGCAGGGTCTGGAAAAGGCAAGACAACTTTAGAAAATCAGCAGTTAGGTGGATTACCAGTGGAGCGTTGCAGTGCGAGGCGTCACCAGCTAAAGAGACACACATTGGCTTTTTCTTAATTTGTAGGCAGCTATTTTTTTCCATTTCTACGTAGATAGCGCCACCTACGGGCGGCGCACCTGCGGTAAGTGAAGAGTGTTGCGAAGGCGACACACAGGTGGTTAGTTGAGAGGGTACGCAGTGGTCATCTTTAGCTGCGTTCACGCTACGAGGTTTTCTGGTATACGCGCTCGGTCTATGCAGGCATCAACCTCCTGTGAACTAGCGTATAGCAGCTACGCTGTAAAAAAACAGTGTCGTACTCTGCCAGCTTTACCAGTGCCCATAACTGGATTAAAAAATAAACAGCGAAGAAAGATCAATGGGATCGACGTGATGTAATAATGCTTTAGCATTAATTTCCCCCCGTTTTTTTTTTCTTTTTGCGTGTTCCCGTATTGCGCTGAAGGAGGAGCGAACTTATGAATGAGTTTCCTCAACAGGAACAATTACGCGTTTCCGTGAGTTGCAGATTCGGTAGCGACTGTGCGTTTTGTGAATACACCCGTGCACCTCTCCTCATGTTCTTACCGATTCCTTCGGAAGTGGAATTGAGTGACCACTGTTTTCTTTCTTGTTTCTTTTTTTTCTTTTTGGCCCCTGCGCGTGGACGCGGCTTGTATCGAAATTGTGGACTCTCGCTCAGCAGCAGTGCTATCGGCAGCGAGTATAAACCAAGCACTCTACACGGAACTTTTGATTAGTTACGGCAAGTTTCCCTTCACTGAAAAAAAAAAAAAGAAACAGTGTCGTGGCAAAAGAGGAAGCACAGCGTCTCATGTGTGTCGAACAGCCGCCGGCTGCAAAAAAGGAACGCCTTTTTTAATCTCGAGGTCCTCTCCGCCGACAGAAAAGGCCTGCTTAACGCCCAATCTTGCTTCGGCCCTGTACTGCACTTGCGTTGCTTTGATATATATATATATGTACATCTTCGACATGGCCCGCAATCGATGTATATGGCGATCGATCTCAAACGACCCTACTGTAATGTCATCCTTCTTTTTTCTATCGCCCCCCCGCTCTCCCTATTCCCCCACTTTTACCTCAGTTCCCGACTTTCTCCTCTTTATGAGGGCGATGAGGAGGCTAAGAGAAACGCGGGAGAGGCAAATGAGGACTTCCGTCGCGTGCCTGTTTGCGCACGTTCTTTTATGCCATACTGGCCCCTGATCCATCTTGTATGCAAGTGCGTGTTAGCGCCTTCGCCAGTCGCTCACCTTTGCTATTTATTTGCACTCGCCGCCCTTTCCGGTGTCGTTTATTTTTTTGCTTATAGTGGGATTCTCTTTAAGCGCAAATTCATTCCTCTCTCTCCCGCTTGCTTCGGTGGGCCGGTGTGGCCCTCCAGAAACGGTCGAAACGCTTGAAGAGTGCTCACTCGACAGGATATATATATATCCTGTCGAGTATATATATATATATATATATATATATATATATATATATATATATATATATATATATATATATAATATATATTATATATATATATATATATATATATATATATATATATATATATATATATATATATATATATATATATATATATATATAAGGTACGTAAAGACACAGACACACGAGCAAAACGTTAATGAAATCAAGGTTTACTGATGCTTTAGGAAGAGGACTGCCTTCATTCAGAGGACCTCTCCCGTTCCCTGAAACTTCAGTAAACTGTTATTTTTTAATGGTTTTCTTCTGTGTCTCTGTCTTTACTTACCGTATTTTCTCGCGCTCTTCGTGAGTTTTCGTACAGTTAATCTTATAGCCAGGAACCTTCTCTCTTAACTTTCTATATATATATATATATATATATATATATATATATATATATATATATATATATATATATATATATATATATGTATATATATATATATATATATATATATATATAGAGAGAGAGAGAGAGAGAGAGTCCATGAGAACGAAAAATTAGTAGTTACAATCTTTCTTTTTGTGAACTTAGGAATTTCGGAATGGTAAAACAGAAAAAAAAAATAGAGAAAAAGTGCGCTGCGGGGTGGAATCTGTACTTGCAGCCTCCGGATAACGAGCACGATGTTCTACCAATTAGCTACAGTGGCTAGTGAATCCCGCTCTATACTCTTTTGAACATATCTGCATGTAGGATTATCTTGCGTTCGGGGGTGGTACCCAGCGCCGCTCCGACAACTTCACCGCGGAGTAAACCTTCTTGTAACCCCCGCGGTAGTCACTGCCGCGGGTGTTCTATAGATGGTAAAGGGACTACTAGAAGCCAGCAGTCAAGAACGTCAATGAAGACGTAGGGGAAGTGGTCCGTCATTCGTTTCTTTTTCTTTAAGGGGGGAGAGGAATGGAATTTTTTAAAGTGTTTGAAAGGAAGGAAGTTGAGAAAAACGTGTCCCTCGGTTGAGAACCCAACCTTCTACCTGTGGCTTACGAGTTCGATACCTTACCAATTCTTCGTGGCTAACGTGGCTTAAAAATAAACAGAAAACAGAAGGTTGCTCTCTCACGCCGCCGTGAAGAACCGCGTTACTGACATTCCGATGGCGTGGCCCACGTCGCTTGGTGCTGGCAAATGCAGGCCACAGCTTCCCGGCCTTCCTCAGTATGACTTAGCTGGCCTCATTTTTCCGACTCCGATTCCTCGCTGGCTTTCTTTGATGGCAGTGTTGGGCTCTCCGAATCGGAGTTCCTGTCGTTACAGCTGTCGGACGTCTTCGAGACGTCCATGCGAAGATGGAGTGAGGTAGGGCCTTAACGCCACTCGACGTCGGAATAACGAAGAGGACCCTATTGCTCTCATCAGCTTCTGCACACTGCTCTGGTGGGCTCCTACATCACATGCGCAGTTGGGAGCATAGAGAAATGGCTGCCAACTTGTCGATTGACATACCCAATGCGGACAGAATAGCTTTACGACGGTGAAATTGGGAAGTTCGCGGTCTTTGCTACGCTATAAACGGTGTGTCGTATAGCTGCCGTTGGTTCTAGTCGCCCTATTTCCTCCTCCAACCCTCTCAGCTCCCGTTTGCTGCCCTCCATTACATATCCACACGCGAAATGGCGCGCTGGTATTCTCCCTCCCAAACCTTCTTATTCTTTTCTGCACGGCGTTTTAGACCAAACTAAAGGACACGACCGAAAGGAGAATCTGCCAACTCGCGTCCTCCTGTTATACCGTTTAGAAGGCTTGGGCAGTGGCGTTATCTTTGAGCTGCTCGTCACTCGTAGACAGGCGAGCGCGATGTCCCGCGGTCTCCCGCTGAAATGTCAGCTTTCGGAAGAGGGTGAGAAGCCTGGCTCCTAACTGCGCTTCGTTTGCGCTCTACAAGACCGTGTATTTTTCCCCGGTCGGCCGTGGCTTTTACTCCCGGGTTGCCCGTACCACCGGATGAAGGATTGGCCGCGCTTTAACCGCTCTGGCTGCAGGCCAAACGGTCCGCGGGGTTGTCTCTTCTTTCCCTCTTCAGTTGCAGCGAGGCGATGTTTCTTGTTAAATGTCATGCTGTCGGAAGAAGCGCGTAGAACCATGTTTCAGTTCGGAGAAGTACCAGTACGAAAAGTCGCCGTTTCCGGTGAGGTTTACTTAGCTTCGCTGCAGACATAGCGCTGCAGTGAGTTTAGTACGCTCGCAAGCCTTCATTTACTCGTATTTTTCGGTGAAAGAGAATGACGAGGTAAACCACGAGAACTTGAACGGGCTCGTTTCGAATGATTTAGCTCTGATGCGATTATTTCGCCAATTCTCGCGTGTGTTGGTTCGGTAGGACAAGCTAGCCGGAACAGTGCGCGGTTACTTCCGGTTGCTTTACGAAGATGGCGCCAATAGGCCGGTATAAAATTAGAAAAAAGAATAATTACCTAATAAATGTGTTCGCTTTCTTGTACCATGACAAGGCGCCGTTCGCAAGGTCACTGCCTTAATAATTGTGTTGTATTTGTAAACAGTGCACTTGTCCTGCAAGCATATTTATAGTGCATAGTGATTTCAAAAATGTTTCCGACTGAGATCGTACGCATGTGACCGGAGGTATAACAAACGCTAAAGCTTGGCATCAATGAATTACATAGTAATTTCGGCCTGTTTTTTATTTATTGAGGTTCGATCTATAAGCTTGCGACAATTGCGCCCATATTGATTTACAGAGACATAAGGCATTTAGTGTAGGCGTGCAGGCGATATAAATAAATAAATAAATAAATAAATAAATAAATAAATAAATAAATAAATAAATAAATAAATAAATAAATAAATAAATAAATAAATAAATAAATAAATAAATAAATAAATAAATAAATAAATAAATAAATAAATAAATAAATAAATAAATAAATAAATAAATAAACAAACAAACAAAAAACAAACAAACGTCTGTGGTGGTTTACTTGCTGCTTGTCGCTAAATCTTCCAGTTTCACTAAAGCCCCATAAAATAAATCGCGCATTGTGGAAAAGTTCGTCTTATTTGCCTCATTGTTCGCACTATAGCTGCAGCATGACGGAGTCTAATATTAAGTAAACAGGTTCATTCCCAGCGTGCCGACTATTATTTCTACAAAAATAAATGGAGCATGCTGAGAAAAAAATATACGCCCGTGGTCCGTGCTCCCACTACAGCTGCAACCGTCAACAGTAATATGAACTTTCCTTCTGGTGGGCGGTTTCTTTTGCGCTCGTGTCGTCAAGCTTGGAATAAAACGACCACAGGGCGACTGGACACCATCTCTTGACTAAGCGCCTGCTCTTCGGTTCCTCAGTGCCGCATCTCCACGGCAAACAAATGCCGCTTGGAAACTCGTATATATGTAACCGAGGAGCCCCGTTCGTGCGTCCACGTCCGGCCTATATAAACCGCCCTCTGCCAGTTGTTGCGGCGTGGAGAGCGTTCGCCTTATATTAAACTGCCGAGCCCGCTGGACCGCGTCGCGCGCGCCGGAATTGTTTGTCCCTCAATAAGAAAGAGCACGCGGCGTAGCGGCCAAACGGAACGCGATGGCCTTAGCAGCACTATTTGCCGCATTTAAAGGAGAGACGAGCTGCCGCGACTGGGAATGAAATTACCGCCACATATTGCGTCGTATGTCACGTCGCAGCGAAGCGCGACGCTCGCCGCACGCGCAACAAGTTCTCTCCCCGCCATCTTGGGAAGGGAGCGGAAAATCGGCTGGAATGAGCGCCGTACGTGCCGTTCCGTCACTCGAGCACCCTGGCGACGAAAGAATTAGGGCGCTTCCCTTTCGTCATTCTCCCCGGCCGACAGCAGAATGGACAGCTTGATTCACCACTTCATTTTGAAAAGTGTTTTCCTTTCTTTTCTTTCTTTCTTTCTTTCTTTCTTTCTTTCTTTCTTTCTTTCTTGCCGACGCGCACGTGTTTGCGGACGTTGTTTTATGCAGGCCTGACCCCTGATCTACAACTCACTCACTCACTCACTCACTCACTCACTCACTCACTCACTCACTCACTCACTCACTCACTCACTCACTCACTCACTCACTCACTCACTCACTCACTCACTCACTCACTCACTCACTCACTCACTCACTCACTCACTCACTCACTCACTCACTCACTCACATGGTGTGCACGCACGAGGCTACTGCCCCTGCAAGTGCGATCACCCAACAGCTCGCTCACTTATGTGCCCAGTGATAAATTTACCAACTACCAGTTGACGCGATCACTATAGAGCGCACGCCCGCTTTCGTAGCCACACGCACGCCCAAGAACGGGCACATAAGCGAACTAGCGCAAGCAATGAGCCACGCAATCTCCAAATGTCCGTGCTCCCCGCCATGAGATATACCCACTGGAGCCCTGAGCTGCTATGGGAACATTTGCCATGATACACTTTGTTTCTTTCCCATTTCCCATTTCGATGATACACTTTGTTTCTTAACCATTTTCGCCGCCACCTATAGCCCACGGGCTGCCGGCGGTTGCTGGCGCATCGTGAGGTAGAGGCCAGCGAAGCTATACTCAATAAATTACGACCCCTGCTCTTTGTAGTGGTCTCCCGCACTAAAATGGCAACCGCCTTTTCTCTTCAGGTGCGGGCGTGCGTGCGTAAATGTTGGTTGTTGCGGTAGCGCTTTATTCCTCAGTGGGGATATTGACACCCCATAAAAGGCAGGACGAAGCAATTATTCCTCGAACTTACGGAGGGTTGGATCCAACGGTGCCGACCATATTCTCCCTGTAAAGCTCTGAACGCCTTCTTTTTGTCTAATGGCGGGCCACCATACACCGCGTCACCTATTTTCACTTGTCTGCACGGTTAAACTGATCTCGGTCACTCGCGAATCCCGATTCCGCGACTTCCCCGCTACTGATGACTTTGTGCTTGCGACCTACCGAAAACTTGGTGTCGACGCTGTGATAACTTCGGGTGCGAAAATTAAATCTCTTTACAATAACTCTCGCCGTACTTGGTATTTTTAGCTCCAAACTAGTCAGCTTTTCGACGCTTTTATCGCGACGGCATTAGGTCACCTCTGTCTGTCTGTCGCCTCTGCTCCCTTCCGGAGGTCGTCGACCCTTCGCTAATCTGCCCTCTTATCGCCCCTTACCCTTAATGGACAGCCGGAAAGCCCTGTGGCTTAAAAATTAACCGTCCAATCTCGAGTGCTTCTAAATATTTAGGCCACTGTAAGTTTGTAAGTGCGTGGGAGTTCGTTCTTCGTTCAAGGGGTCTCTCGTCAAGAGCCGCAGTACTTTCTACGGCCGAAGTGGACTTCTTTTTCAGCTTCTAATCGGTTTTCTTCCTTTTCTGTTGCGTTCATCGCATGGACGGTAATGGCGAGGATATCTGAAAACAATTCCTCGTGGAACGCCATGAAATATTGGGTTTTCTCTGGAATTCTGCACTTCCTGGCACTATCCAGGAAGGAATCTGAGGTATCATTGGCGACAGCAATCTGTTCGTTGACGGAAGAACCTCTTAGAGGGCAGAAAATGCCATTTGATCTCATCTAATTTGTTTTCTTATTACCTCGTTTCCCTTATTTCTACTATAGTGCGTTTAGTCTCCCCGTTTTTTCTGCCTGTGTTGTTCAAAACTCACTAATAGTGAAAACAATTTCATTGCCTTCGGTAACTGCATGTACTATTTTATCAGACCTGCCTAAGGGGGAAGTAAAACAAAAATTGAAATTGAAGGCACGCTGACAGTGTCTCTTGCACCTTTTCTGCGAGGATCATTCTCTCTGTACCAGGCAGTACAATTTACAGCGTTGCATAAAACGTGACACTGACGCTGGTCTCACTTCGCCCAATACCGTGACTATATACAATTCCGCGCAATCACAGCGAACGCAGAAAAATGAAAAACGGAGTTCATATTGCAGTTTCGCGTGCCGAAACTACGCGTATCGGCTTTGGGCGGAGATGTGTAGTGAACGTGTGTGGAATAATTCGGTTTACTTCAGAACATTTACCGCACACCTATAGGTTTCTCGCGCACACTGACGTGTTAGTGCAAATGCACTCTTGCCACACCTCCCTATAGATTTCGCGGATGTAAGATGAAGCCTCAGTAGCGGCGCCATCGTCGCTAAGGCCGGTGACGCCGGTGCCGCTTACTAAAGGGCTAAGGTACGGGATGAGTAACGCGGAAACACAGCTGTGGTGCTGCGTATATATTAAGTGCAGAGCACTTTAGGCTCTCTCCTTGTCGTCGTAGCTCGCTCGCTGGACCCAAGTAGAGCAGCAGGGCGTTCCGTTGTAGCACTGTCGTAGCGGCGTAGCCCAGAGGCTTCGAAAGCCATGCGGTTTATAGAGTCTTAAGCGTTCGGAACTCGTGAACCGCTGGCGCTTGTCATATATCTAGCGCAAAGAAAAATGCAGGTACATTTGAGGCAAAATATACGTAATAACCGCCAGCGCCCGTAGGGACGCTCGTTGGGTTGGTTTCTACGACAGTAAGCGAAAAAAAGCGGCCGCGCAATAACAAAATGGCGCGTTCGAAATGACACAAAATGGCTCCAGCGGCCCAAGAAAAAAATTACGCATTCGAAATGACGCGAAGCAGCTCCAGCATACGAAATTAAAGCAAGCACAAAAAGAACAGAGCTCCCGCTGGCGCAGTTTCAGGCAGGGGGCGCGCGAGCACTGCGAAGGCGGCGGGAAATTTGAATTGTGTGGGGTGGTAGCACTGCAGTGAGCGGATAACGGCGGTACAGCCCATTACGGCGAATTACTGCTCTGCGCTTCCGATTGCTTTCACATTCAGTGGAATGGCTCTAATTTTACGCAGAATCACCTCGGTGTGCTAGCCAACCTGCTGTACTGCTGAATTTCCCTAAAATAGATCGGTTCACACATATATATGAATAGATCTATAGCGGATAATAAACACACATCCACATACGGAAGTTCAAATATTCACTTTTAACGCATGGGAGCCGACCCTCAAAATCCGGAATTGATAGGTTTTAACAATTAAATAATCTTAAATTAGGGTAGTGGTATTCCGAAGCTACTGAAAATGGCACATGAAAATTAAACCAATAACTCGGCTACGAACACCGGTGGGTGTGCGAACGCAATTTCTAGGAAGAATTCCGTGCATTGGTACTTAACAACCTTAAAATATTCCGTCTCCCAACTTGCTTCTTGAAACCGTTCCTGTCGTCGTTTGGGTGTCTTGTCCCGCTTCGCGAAACGCGTCGGGCTCGCGAGACACGCCGCCCGCTCGGGTTAATCAAGCCTGCGGCCGTGGGCTGAAGCGAAAACACTTTCCTCAAGCGGCCGCTTCGGCTGTTTGTCTTCCTCGGCGAGCTGCACATTCCGCGGGGGCCGGCCGCCGAGCGGACGTCGGCACGTGGTCCGTGATCGTCGTGCCGATGCCGATGGTCTGTCACAGCCCCGGGCTTTGCAGCGCAGTCGTAGTCCTCCCCTGGGGAACGTGGCATCGCCTGTAAGCGCGAACCGGCCGTCGACGGTTCCTCGGGTGGCACTATTTCGCCGTCATGTCACGCCTCGACCACAGCAATTCACTTTGGCCTCTCTCTCTTCTTTTCTTACCGGTTTTCGCGGAGCGCTCGAGATTTTATTTTGTTGCATGTTGAACGGCGGCACCTCATAACTATTGCAGTAGCTCCTGAAGTATACTTCATCGCGTTGCTATCACGAAGCGCACGTATTCGTCTCACTCGGGAAATCCTAAGCGCTGTATGTTGACTACTCCAAATTCTCAGCAAGTAGATGCAAATGCAGAGGTTGTGAATGTGGAAAGCAGTGCAAATATTGTTCCGCTTTAGGGGCTTCCGCGAGAATACAGAGCTTTTTCTTTTTTTCCCTTTTTCGAATAAGCCCAAACTTCTGTACAGCGTATGCCATAGTGCGAGTTCGTCTATATTGCGGGAAGAATGGGACGTGAGGGGCGTACCCCAACCTGGAATTGCCAATCGTTCGAAGTTCTGCAGGCTCAATTCAAATCTGGCGCTAACTTTGTTTTCCCAGTGACTTTCTCTGCCATGTCATATTCCTTATAGTGGGAATAACAGCGTGGGTAGAATAACACACACACACACACACACACACACACACACACACACACACACACACACACACACACACACACACACACACACACACACACACACACACACACACACACACACACACACACACACACACACACACACACACACACACACACACACACACACACACACACACACACACACACGCACACGCACACGCACGCACACGCACACGCACACGCACGCACGCACGCACGCACGCACGCACGCACGCACGCACGCACACGCACACAATGCTCTTTAATGTGAACTGGTGTGGTCAGCCCTGCTAGGGACAAGGCTTGCTACACCAGATGGGGGGTGGCTATACGTTGATGAGTGGGGAATATTAGACATTAGGGGCACAGTAGGAAGAAGACAAACAGGGAACGTTAAAAAAAGAAAATAAAAACAAGATAATGCTGCCACGTAACTGACCAACAAGGGGTATTGTAAACAAGGGAGCCGTAGCGCTCCGCAACGTTTTTTTTTAAATGTTTGATTTGCTCAGTGACTAACGTTTCATCTTTTGTAGATGATAGTAGGGGTGATCACATTAACGTATTGTCGCGAAGCGGAGATCTCTTGCTGTTTTCTGGTTGTTTTTTAAGTTCTGCCCACAGCCAGGGCTCTTCCTCCAAAATGTTGTGTGCGAAAGCGCTTCGGACGCGGCTGGGCGGTGGCCCCCTATTTTTCCTAAGAAACAGCTCCGTCGCGTGTGTCTGCCCGTCGGCCGACTCGGGAGACGCGGCTCTCGAGAGGGACCATCGGCGAATCTTGTGTTACACGCACGCACTGGCGTCTCCGACCCCCCGTTGCGCGCCTACGCGGGCCGCTGTGTACTTCCGACGACCTTCCCTTTTCCCCTGTTTACTTTAGTGTGTTTTGTCTAACTACTTGCTCTACGCCCGTAATTCTCCAAGCGCGCGTTTTCGAGTTGAAACCTTGTGTCTGTGTTTTTGGTCCTTTTCACTTTGGCGGGGACATGTCTGATTGGAGCTAAGAAGCGTCCTCCTGATTGGCTGCGGGTGTGCCTTAGCCTTTTCCCACCCGGTCCGCACACGCTAGGATGCGCTTTTTCCCCCAATGCGTCCCCCCAAAGCAAATATAACGCGGCCCCTCTGGGGAGCGAGGGAGAGCAACACCAGGAGAGCCGCACTCTGCCGCTCGTCGTCGTGCCCTCCCGCCGGGAGCCATTCGCCCGCCAACTATGTCCCGCTAAGTACTCTGAATCTTTGACTGTCTTTCTAATCTATGTAACAAGTGTATTCATTCTAACTCATATGTGCTAAATGTCACCAATGTCATCTGTAAAGTAAACAAGTTATCCTTTAAAACCTCTTCGACGTCTCGACTTTTCCCTTCCGATCTTCATGCTACAGTAGCGGCAGTATGTAACCAAAATACTACGTTACAAAAGTGGTGATAGGTGCGGGGTATCGACCACCCCGCTCTGCCATCATGGGCTCCCCCTTCTCATCGCTCGGCTTCCTGCTGCTCATCTTCAAGTTCTCCTTCTACTGGACCTGGCAAGAATCTCCAGTTTTCGCGCCATCCGCCCGTTCATCGCGGGCACAACAGGCAAGCGACATGTGCGACGGCAGAAGAGACTTTGCGGCTTCACGGCCGTCCCCGCGCTACCAGCCCGAGGCAAGCCGGACCCCTCATTTTCGCCACCGGCTCCTTCGAAGAAGAGCCTCCGGGCCAGACGCCGACCGACCGTCGCCGCGACCGCCACTCTCCATCGCGGCGGCGAGCCTCCCGCGCATGCAGTAAGGTGAGAGATTTTTGCCTCTCGGCGCACCGCATGACTGTGGGCCTGTAGGCTTTTCTTCTCCGTGTGTCCGGGGCGCCCACTGACTGGTTGTCTTTGCTTCATTTTCTTTGCCAGCACCAGCCTGCTTATGTAACTAGCCGCTGTCGATGCTGAGGCAAACATTTATGAGCGTGCAGCAGTTTTTCGTGGGGTATGTGGGCTCTTCGCGCGGGAGTTGGACAGCTTTGTAGTCAGAATCTTAACGGCACAAGCGTTCGGCTCTCCCGGCGAAGGAGCCCCGAAGAAGACCCCCACGCGCCTACAAAAAGGCTGATTTTTACGCAAATCTCGCTATATTAGAGATTGCTGATATCCGTTTCCTCGGCTCCTTTCCACCGGAGTTAGGTTATGTCTTGAACCAAATACGGCAGCCACTTCGGGGTTGGGGGTCTGAGGGAAACGAGGAGTTGAGAGATGTTTCCGCTGCACGACGCTACTCGAAGTGCAAACAAAGACACCAGCAGGGGTGCCCGGGATGCCGCGGACGGGGAGAACTAGCGGGCGCGCAGTTTTGCGAATGCGTCGGGTTGGCGGAAGTTTCTCACCACTGCTGAGATTTAATTCTTTCCTCTTCTGTAAGCATGTACGGTATCTATCAAGTCTTCTTTGTTAATTTATCATGTTTTACCCGTATCATTTCCGCTCGTGTTCATGAAAATGTGTGTATAGATGCTTGCTTGGTTTTATTGTTTATTTCTGAGTATCGACATGGCAGGAGAGTCTGAACTGTGCTTAGAGGCTTTGCCAGGCACCAACCTTGTATCAAGTGCGCGACCGCCAAGTTGTGCAGTTTGTAGCTTTTATGTTTGGATGGTTGGCAGTTTTCCTGGTAACTCGTTTTTAGTTGTTTTTCGTTTTGGTTTCTAGTAGTTTCCCTGTCACTCCTTTTTATAAGAGCTTTTTAGCATTGTCTAGAGTGTTAGTACGATCGTCTGGGTCTCCCTTGGGTGCATTTTGTCACAGTTGACGAGTTGAGCTGGTATAGAACAAGTAAGGTTCTATATAGAAATGTTGTGTCGAGTGAAGTGCACAACTGGAGCGCGTAGATTTCCACTTATGCGTGAGTTCAATACAGTGAGCCCTTGTGTATAATTTTTTCTGTTTTATAGTGCCTTCTCATGAAACGTTTGTAATTCTATTCTTTAAGGCACTGAGTATTTTCTTGAGTGACGATGGCCGAGAATGCGCCTGTTTTTATTTTTATTTGCTGGTTACGTGAAGTTGGCTAGAGGATAGCTTCAGTATTATGTTTATGCGACCTGTTGTCCAAGGACACATTTTGTTTCGCGTCGAGCTCCCCAGAACTGAGTATGCGGACCGGCTAGCGGAGCTGGTTTTTCGATCTTTTTTAGTGTATGAGTTTTAGAATGCGCATGTTATTTTGATGTTATTCATGGTGTCCTTGTTATTTTCTTGTTGTGTCGTGTAAAAGAAGTGTTTCGCCTGTGTTTGACAAGAGACTATGCGTGCGTGAACTGAAAACGGAACTACATTATGTGACCGTGTGCGGTGACTGATTCAGCGGAGATAGTTTGTCGACTCCTGTGTTTGAGTCTGTGTTTTGTCTTCTTGAGTCACCATGCCGTTTCGTTATCGCTGTCGGGTTGTGAAAATGTTTTCTTATGTTTTAAATTTTGTGCAAGAGTGAGGGCACTCTTTTTTCCGTCGGGGAAGGTGTCGCGAAGCGGAGATCTCTTGCTGTTTTCTGGTTGTTTTTTAAGTTCTGCCCACAGCCAGGGCTCTTCCTCCAAAATGTTGTGTGCGAAAGCGCTTCGGAC